>NC_088239.1:70007631-70115131 GCF_036934945.1 Oncorhynchus masou masou | reverse complement strand
CCACCCACCTTGATAAAACGTGACAATATGGAACTTTTCGGGGATATTTTATTTCAGCTCCTGAAACACTTTTACATGTTGCGCTTTTATTTTTTTTCAGTGTATTTGAAACTACCCACATTGGTCAGTCCAAAATGACTTTTTAATTATGAAATGGAAATAAATGTATTTGCTCTTACCAAGTCATTTATGGTTTCTATGTCTTTAGTTTTTCATGTGGGACAATTTAATTCTGAAAAGCTATCCAAGGATTATTCCATAAGGTTGTGTTTCTATGGAGGGATATTTGTTTTTGTAAAATACGTTTCATTTTCTTCTATATCGTTATAATATTCTTAACTATGACATTGTTAATGTTCTTAGTGTAAAAATAGACAGCTAAAAAGATTCTGGGAATGAGCATGCACATCTTCAATATATACCCATATACCCATATTCCTCTTTAGTTCATTCAAATATATATTGCAAGTAAAAGCCTTGGGTAGTGAGTTGATACAATTTCAAATCTGGAAGGTTAAATCTACCCTCAGATTTAGGAAGACGTAAAACTTTCCTTTTTATTATATTAATTTTATCAGCCTATAACGAGTTTGTTATGATTGAGTATACTTTTTTGAAGAATGTCTTCGGTGGAGTAATTGGTATTACTGAAAGTAGATACACAAACTTTGGCAGCCATGCCATTCTAAAGAGGTTAATTCTACCTGTAAGATTTATGGGAAGATATTCAATTTAATTAGGTCTCAAATCAAATTGATTTTTTTTGTCACATGCGCCGAATACAACACCTTCACCTTACAGTGAAATGCTGACTTACGAGCCCCTAACCGACAGTGCAGTTTTTAAAAATACAGATAAGAGTAAGAGATACAAATAACAAGTAATTAAAGAGGAGCAAAAAATATATATATATATATATATATACAGCGGGGTGCCGGTACAGAGTCAATGTGCGGGGGCACCGGTTAGTTGAAGTATTATGTACATGTAGGTAGAGTTATTTAAAGTGACTATGCATAGATGACAACAGATAGTGGCAGTGGTGTGGAGAGGGGAGGAGGGGGGCAATGTGAAGAGCCTGGGTAGCCATTTGACTAGATGTTCAGGAGTCTTATGGCTTGGGGGTAGAAGCTGTTTAGAAGCCTCTTGGACCTAGACATTGTGTTCCGGTACCACTTGTCATGTGGCAGCAGAGAGAACAGTCTATGACTTGGGTGGCTGGAGGGCCTTCCTCTGACACCGCCTGGTATAGAGGTCCTGGATGTTAGGACGCTTGGCCCCAGTGATGTACTGGGCCGTTCGCACTACCCTCTGTAGTGCCTTGCGGTCAGAGGCCGAGCAGTTGCCAAACCAGGCAGTGACGCAGCCAGTCAGGACGGTGCAGCTGTAAAACCTTTCGAGGATCTAAGGACCCATGCCAAATCTTTTCAGTCTCCTGAGGGGGAATACATTTTGTCTGCTTTCATATTGTTGAGTAATGGAATAAAGTGATATGTTTATACGTTTGTTCTTTGGTCACTTATTAAGCATCCTAAATATTTAATATTTTTTTGTGGTCCACTTAAAGGATTGCTGTAAATTGTGAGTTATTCTTTTATTTTCCCTATCAAAATTCATTTTATAACCTGACATTTTTGAGTAAAAAGTTTTTTTAGCAAAGGGTTCATTGAGTTTTCAATACTGGTCTGGTATATGAGGAGAACAACTGCAAAAAAATAGTTTATATTCATGTTTACTATTATTATTATGTTTTTTATTTCAGCTGGAAAAATGAAAGCTTCCAAAGTTTTGAATGGAAAGGCCATTCAAGATGATTGACAGACTTTTCGGCATTATTGGTAAATCTTTATCTTGTTTTTTTGCGTATTGTATTAAACTGAAACATGTTTTTGTTTTTGGCTGTCAGTGACTATTTTTAATAAACCCTCTGTAATGGGTGCGTACTGGCGGCAGAACAGTCAGGTGCAGGAGAACAAAAACTGTGTTCCCACGGAGCAGTTTAATAATAAAAACCACTGTAAAATAGAACAAACAATCACTGGGTAACAAAACCCGTCACACGCCAGCATACGTGCACAAGCACTACAAATAAACAATTCAGGACAAGGACATGGGGGGGAACAGAGGGTTAAATACACAACAAGTAATGATGGAATTGAAACGAGGTGTGTGAGAAGACAAGACAGGGGTCCAACATGTCCAACATGTCCTCCACCGGAACCCAGCATCTCTCCTCCGGACCATACCCCTCCCAGTCCACGAGGTACTGAAGGCCCCTTGCCCGACGCCTCGAATCTCGTATGGAACGAACGGAGTACGCCGGGGCCCCCTCGATGTCCAGAGGGGGCGGAGGAACCTCCCGCACCTCAGAGTCCTGGAGCGGGCCAGCCACCACCGGCCTGAGGAGAGACACGTGGAACGAGGGGTTAATATGGTAATCGGAAGGAAGCTGTTACCTGTAACTCACCTCGTTCAGTCTCCTCAAGACTTTAAATGGCCCCACAAAACGCGGACCCAGCTTCCGGCAGGGCAGGGTGAGGGGCAGGACAGGTGAAGTGACATGTTATTATTTTGTCCAAAAATGTTGAATAGAATTCATGGCGAAACCATCCATTCCTGGTGCTTTTATCCGTGCAAATGTTTTAACAGTATCTAATATTTCTTCTTGCGTGATCTCTGTTTTTAATGATCATTTTTTGTCTGCTGATAGTAGTTTCTTAGTTGTTGAGTCTAAGAAGGCTACAGGATCCATCCCTCTGTTGAATTCTGATGTACTGTATATACATTTTCATAGAAACTGATTAATGATCATTAATCGCATTGTTGTTTCTAATCACCACTTTGTACCTTTATCTTTAAGATTATAACTGGTTTAGAATGTATTCCTTTTGTGAGTGCTGCGAGATGTTTACCAGATTTATTTGACATTAAGTAGTATGCTTTATTTGAGTTTAACCTATAGTTCTTGACTCTCTTCAGAAGTAAAAGATCGTATTCCTGCTTAATTTCCGAAATTTGTGTTTTCTTATTTACCATCTAAAGATTTTTTATGGGATTTTGCTAAGATAGTGATTTATTTGTATTTTTCTTAAATGTTTATTTCTAAATCAGACTTAACTTTAGCATAATATGAGATTATCATTCCCCAAATTATATAGGCGGTTGGCTTTTCTCTGTCCTCTATGTCTACATTTGTAATGGTAAAGATCAAAAATGTTTGTTTACATACACTACCATTCAAAAGCTTAGAAATGTCCTTGTTTTTAAAGAAAAGCACATTTTTTGTCCATTAAAATAACATCAAATTGATCATTAATACATTGTTAATGTTGTAAATGACTATTGTTGCTGGAAACGGCAGATTTTTTATGGAATATCTACATAGGCGTACAGAGGCCCATTATCAGCAACCATCACTCCTGTGTTCCAATGGAACGTTGTGTTAGCTAATCAAAGTTGATCATTTTAAAAGGCTAATTGAACATTAGAAAAACCTTTTGCAATTATGTTATTACAGCTGAAAACTGTTGTTCTGATTAAAGAAGCAATAAAACTGGTCTTCTTTAGATTAGTTGAGTATCTGGAGCATCAGCATTTGTGGGTTCAATTAAAAGGCTCAGAATGGCCAGATACAAGGCTTTTCTTCTGAATCTTGTCATTCTATTCTTGTTCTGAGAAATGAAGACTACTCCATGCGAGAAATTGCCAAGAAACTGAAGATCTGATACAATGCTGTGTACTACTCCCTCACAGAACAGCGCAAACTGACTCTAACCAGAATAGAAAGAGGAGTGGGAGGCCCTGAGCAAGAGGACAAGTACATGTGAGCATCGAATTTGAGAAACAGACGCCTCACAAGTCCTCAACTGGCAGCTTCATTAAATAGTAACCACAAAACACCAGTCTCAACATCAACGGTGAAGAGGCGACTCCGGGATGCTGTCCTTCTAGGCAGAGTTCCTCTGTCGATTGTCTGTGTTCTTTTGCCATCTTAATCTTTTATTTTTATTGGTTGGTCTGAGATATGGTTTTTCTTTGCAACTCTGACTAGAAGACAGACATTTCAAAATTTACAAGGCCGTGAGGCCAGACGGATTACCAGGATGTGTATTATTACCAGGGCGTGTATTATTACCAGGACGTGTATTATTACCAGGACGTATATTATTACTAGGACGTGTATTATTACCAGGGCGTGTATTATTACCAGGACGTGTATTATTACCAGGACATGTATTATTACCAGGACGTGTATTATTACCAGGACGTGTATTATTACCAGGACGTGTATTATTACCAGGACGTGTATTATTACCAGGACGTGTATTATTACCAGGACGTGTATTATTACCAGGACGTGTATTATTACCAGGACGTGTATTATTACCAGGACGTGTATTATTACCAGGACGTGTATTATTACCAGGACGTGTATTATTACCCAGGACGTGTATTATTACCAGGACGTGTATTATTACCAGGACGTGTATTATTACCAGGGCGTTATTACCAGGACGTGTATTATTACCAGGACGTGTATTATTACCAGGACGTGTATTATTACCAGGACGTGTATTATTACCAGGACGTGTATTATTACCAGGACGTGTATTATTACCAGGACGTGTATTATTACCAGGACGTGTATTATTACCAGGACGTGTATTATTACCAGGACGTGTATTATTACGTGTATTATTACCAGGGCGTGGGACGTGTATTATTACCAGGACGTGTATTATTACCAGGACGTGTATTATTACCAGGACGTGTATTATTACCAGGACGTGTATTATTACCAGGACGTGTATTATTACCAGGACGTGTATTATTACCAGGATTATTTTCCAGGACGTGTATTATTACCAGGACGTGTATTATTACCAGGACGTGTATTATTACCAGGACGTGTATTATTACCAGGACTTGTATTATTACCAGGACGTGTATTATTGCCAGGACTTGTATTATTACCAGGACGTGTATTATTACCAGGACGTGTATTATTACCAGGACGTGTATTATTACCAGGACGTGTATTATTACCAGGACGTGTATTATTGCCAGGACGTATATTATTACCAGGACGTGTATTATTACCAGGACGTGTATTATTACCAGGACGTGTATTATTACCAGGACGTGTATTATTACCAGGACGTGTATTACGTGGTATTATTACCACGTGTATTATTACCAGGACGTGTATTATTGCCAGGACGTATATTATTACCAGGACGTGTATTATTACCAGGACGTGTATTATTACCAGGACGTGTATTATTACCAGGACGTATATTATTACCAGGATGTGTATTATTACCAGGATGTGTATTATTACCAGGATGTGTATTACTACCAGGATGTGTATTTAGAGCATGAGTGGACCAACTGGCAAGTGTCTTCACTGACATTCTCAACCTCTCCCTGTCCAAGTCTGTAATACCAACATGTTTCAAGCAGACCACCATAGTCCCTGTGCCCAAGAACCCTCAGGTAACCTGCCTAAATTATTTGATTTGATTTATAGTGATATCAGAGAATGATCCGATATCACTATATCATTAATTTTTGTATTCAGTAAATTATTGTGTACTGAATAATTTAGAAATAAAATTGTAGTCAATTATTGAATAGCTTTCTTACTTTGAGAAAAAATAACAGTATTTTGTAGTTGGGAACAGTAATCTCCAGGTGTCCTGTAGATTATTTGTAGAGATGACATTTATCAGCCTCTTTGGAGGCTCTCTGAGTGTGCCTTTTTTACTACGTCTGACTGTCCTGTCAAATGTGTGATTTTGGTCACCTGAAATAATACTTTCTGTCTGGATTTGATCTAACATAGCTTGAATTCTGTCGAAAAACATCAGATTTGCCCCTGTTAGGATGGTCAATGAAATCAATGTGTATTTTTCATCATGTAAGGTACAATTCAACATCAGAAAATGGCCTTCTTGATCTATATTCTAGGATATAAGGGAAAACGGTGTATTCTTATTTATAAAATATATATATATAAAGCAAAGTACACCTGTAGTTGAGGCGCCATGCCTTTTAATGGCCTTTAACTCCAACTCTTATCCTAATGTACCAAAGACTATGGGTGCATACAGTACATTGTACATAAGTTTTTACATACATTGTACAGTCATGGCCAAAGGTTTTGAGAATGACACAAATATACATTTTCACAATGTCTGCTGCTTCAGCGTCTTTAGATATTTTTGTCAGATGTTACTATGGAACACTGCTTTTTGTTTGTCCACCTGCCTCTTGAGGATTAACCACAAGTTCTCAATGGGATTAAGGTCTGGAGAGTTTCCTGGCCATGGACCCAAAATATTGATGTTTTGTTCCCCAAGCCACTTAGTTATCACTTTTGCCTTATGGCAAGGTGCTCCACCATGCTGGAAAAAGCATTGTTCGTCACCAAACT
The DNA here is from genome assembly GCF_036934945.1 of Oncorhynchus masou masou. Lineage (NCBI taxonomy): Eukaryota > Metazoa > Chordata > Actinopteri > Salmoniformes > Salmonidae > Oncorhynchus > Oncorhynchus masou. The sequence continues at coordinate 70,108,695 of NC_088239.1, read as the reverse complement.
GTTCCTGGATGGTTGGGAGAAGTTGCTCTCAGAGGATGTGTACTTTATTCATGGCGGTGTTCTTAGGCAAAATTGTGAGTGAGCCCACTCCCTTGGCTGAGAAGCAACCCCACACATGAATGGTCTCAGGATGCTTTACTGTTGGCATGACACAGGACTGATGATAGCCGCTCACCTTGTCTTCGGACAAGCTTTTTTCCGGATGCCCCAAATAATTGGAAAGGGGATTCATCAGAGAAAATGACTTTACCCAAGTCCTCAGCAGTCCAATCCCTGTACCTTTTGCAGAATATCAGTCTGTCCCTGATGTTTTTCCTGGAGAGAAGTGGCTTCTTTGCTGACGTTCTTGACACCAGGCCATCCTCCAAAAGTCTTCACCTCACTGTGCGTGCATATGCACTCACACCTGCCTGCTGCCATTCCTGAGCAAGCTCTGTACTGTTGGTACCCCGATCCCGCAGCTGAATCAACTTTAGGAGACGGTCCTGGCACTTGCTGGACTTTCTTGGGCGCCCTGAAGCCTTCTTCACAACAATTGAACCGCTCTCCTTGAAGTTCTTGATGATCCGATAAACGGGTTGATTTGGGTGCAATCTTACTGGCAGCAATATCCTTGCCTGTGAAGCCCTCTTTGTTCAAAGCAATGATGACGGCACCTGTTTCCTTGCAGGAAACCATGGTTGACAGAGGAAGAACAATGATTCCAAGCACCACCCTCCTTTTGAAGCTTCCAGTCTGTTATTCGAACTCAATCAGCATGACAGAGTGATCTCCAGCCTTGTCCTCATCAACACTCACACCTGTGTTAACGAGAGAATCACTGACATGATGTCAGCTGGTCCTTTTGTGGCAGGGCTGAAATGCAGTGGATATGTTTTTTGGGGATTCAGTTCATTTGCATGGCAAAGAGGGACTTTGCAATTCATTGCGATTCATCTGATCACGCTTCATAACATTGTGGAGTATATGCAAATTGCCATTATACAAACTGAGGCAGCAGAAATGAAAATGTATATTTGTGTCATTCTCAGCACTTTTGGCCACGACTGTACATACTTTTGATAATCTATCCCATAACTCTTATTCATTTTACCATTGGTTTATAAGTCCTAAAAAATATATATATATATTGTGGTATCATTAAGTCCTTCCTTCTCTCTTCCAAGCCAAATCCATCCCTCTCCACCACCGCTTCTCTGTTCTCCCCCCTTTATTCCACCCAATTCAAGCTTATCCCCACCTCCCATCTTTACTAGTTCTTATGTGTTCATTAACCAATTCAATTTAAACACTCTGTCCGTTTCTAAGAACTTGTAAGGTTCTTATTTGCATGAAATGGACAGAGACCAGCCACCAAAATTTGCAAATAGCGTTTATTCTCAAGAGGTCTGGTCATAATAACATGTACATTGGTTTATATACCTCACATTTCGTCATAAATATCCCTCCTCCTCTCAGATACAATGGCAATATAGTTCACAAGCCTTCTCACATTGTCTGCAACCTGTTAAACAATCTACTACAAGCTCAAGGTCTCTCCCCTTCCTAGGTGGGGACAGAATGTCCTGTCAGGAACACAGTATTCTAGCCGGTCTGACAAAAGCTCCATTCATTTCTAACAAGGAACAGAAAGTCCTTGTTCTAATTCAGAACTAAAACTACACACATTATATTTAGTGTTATGACTCTAATAAGATTCATACAATCATACAGTGACAGGGTCGTATTCGGTTATGTATATTTCTACGTTAAATGTATACATCATTTAGTCATTATTCATATAAATCCTATAACATTTACCCACCCAGGCACAGGTAATACCAAACCTCCATCTTTCCCCCTCCCACACACATCCACATTCACCCTCTGTCATTCTCCCCTTCATATACACCAACACATATCCACACATCCACATTCACCCTCTGTCATTCTCCCCTTCATATACACAGACGCGTAGCCACACATACTGTACACCCTCTATCATTCTCCCCTTCATATACACCAACACATATCCACACATACTGTACACCCTCTATCATTCTCCCCTTCATATACACCAACACATATCCACACATACTGTACAGCCTCTATCATTCTCCCCTTCATATACACCAACACATATCCACACATACTGTACACCCTCTATCATTCTCCCCTTCATATACACCAACACATATCCACACATACTGTACACCCTCTATCATTCTCCCCTATACATATACACCAACACATATCCACACATACTGTACACCCTCTATCATTCTCCCCTTCATATACACCAACACATATCCACACATACTGTACACCCTCTATCATTCTCCCCTTCATATACACCAACACATATCCACACATACTGTACACCCTCTATCATTCTCCCCTTCATATACACCAACACATAGCCACACATACTGTACACCCTCTATCATTCTCCCCTTCATATACACAGACGCATAGCCACACATACTGTACACCCTCTATCATTCTCCCCTTCATATACACCAACGCATATCCACACAGGGGCGGCAGGTTAGCCTAGTGGTTAAAGCATTGGGCTATTAACCTAAAGGTTGCAAGTTTGAATCACCGAGCTGACAAGGTGCAGATCTGTCTGCTCCTGAACAAGGCAGTTAACCCACCCTGGGCCGTCATTGAAAATAATATTTTTTTCTTAACTGACTTGCCGAGTTAAATAAAGGTTAAAAAAAAACATACACCCTCTCTCATTCTCTGGTTCATATACACCGACACACATACACCCTCTTGCCCCCACAGATCAATTATTGACTTAAATGCTATATATCCTCTTTTATATTGTTCTCTCAGTGTCCATGTATCTCATTGGCAGCGAGAAGAACAGTTACTTGGGGAAAAATAGTCTAAGTTGTATTGGTGAGGGTGAAGGAATATAGTCTCACGATATGCTGGTCTTGGGCATCACTGTGTGTCGCCCAGTGTTGTTATCATTGTTTTCTGCTCCTGCCACTCTCTTTCGAGCGGAACGTTTTCCTGTTTATGGCTTCATTGGTGCTTCTCTGTGTTCCCTTCCATACCCATAGTACGACAGGGAATTGGAGTTGAGACTTGATTGACTGCTGCTGCCCCTCATGATGAATTCCACTTTTTTGTGACCCCGTCAAAGTTGCCCATCCCTGATCTTGGTTGTTAATGAAAGTTGGTCCTGAGGAAAACCTGATTTGCTCCTGAAGGTAAAAGTGACTCCTCATTTCAGTTAGGTGGTGATTTGAATGCAGCTCATGATTCCAGTGCAGTGCTCTGGAGTTCAGTTATACACTGTTTCAAAGTACATCAAAGTAAGCCCTCAGTTTATTCCTCATTTATTTCCTGCCTCATGCAGAAACAACTCAATATGAGTGCTCTGGCCTGGTTTGGGATAGGGGAGCGGCTTACTGTATCTGCAGAGCTTCACTGTGGTTCCATCCCAAATGGCACTCTATTCTCTATCTAGTGCACTACTTTTGACCAGGGCCCATCTACTGCCCTATAAAGAAAACATGGTGCTATTTGGGACACATTCTGTGTGACTATCTGAGATCAAGGAAGGGATTCTACCCAGACCAAGTTACACTTTGTGATATTGTAGCTTAAAAATCTGAGGGAAAATTCTTATTACTTTTTTCAAGAATTTTGTTTATATACAGTACATGAGTCAGTCTAACTTCCGAACTTCATCGGAAGATGAGTTTGTTACAGAGAATTCTAGGTGAATCGACATCCCTTAATATATCATATTTCTCCATAAGCCATGTGTGCCTGTCTATTTACTGTTAAGCATAATTATATTACCATGACGACAGCTCTGTATCCAAGTTAATACAGAATGTAACCTCTCTCTCTCTCTCTCTCTCTCTCTCAGACAGACAGACAGACAGACAGACAGACAGACAGACAGACAGACAGACAGACAGACAAATTCATCACACTAATACAGCATGTAGAAGCGCTTGTTAAAACCCCTGTACTTCTTTTTATAATATTTCCGTTGGGTTGCCATAGGCAACTTGTGCAGCTGGTGAAAAGAGCATTACTGAAAAGTAATGGTGGAACACTAAGGTAAAATCACTGTATGATGCATTTTGATCATATGATGATTTCGGATGATTTCTGTATTTTGAAAGCAAAACATTTTGGGACTATGTCAGCAATGGACAAAACAAATACCAAAATATCGTTTTTGGGTGCAGTTTTCCTTTAAAACTTCTTAGGGATGGGGGGCAGTATTTTCACATCCGGATGAAAAGCGTGCCCAAGGTAAACTGCCTGTTACTCAGGCCCAGAAGCTAGGTTGGTTTTCTATTGAAAGCCCTATTTAATAGGAACTTGGATGTAGTTCCTATTGCTTCCACTAGATGTCACTCCAGATGGATTCCACTGTTTGGTGCGCGTGAACTGGAATGGGCTTCACATAGTTTTTATCCGGTATTGGAAACAGTTCATCCCGTATTAAATTTGATTGATTATTTACGTTTTAGGGTACCTTAGGTTGGATTAGATACTTTGTAGTCATGTTGGGCGAGTTGGAATCGGTGTATTTCGGAATTAAAAGCGCCAAATAAATGGACATTTTGGGGATATAAAGAAGGACATTATCGAACAAAAGGACCATTTGTGATGTTTCTGGGACATTTTGGAGTGCTAACAGAAGAAGATCTTCAAAGATAAGGCATTTATTATATCGTTATTTCTGACTTTTGTGTCGCCACCTGCCTGGTTGAAAATTATTTTCATGTATTCGTATGCGGGGCGCTGTCCTCAGATAATCGCATGGTCTGCTTTTGCCGTAAAACCTTTTTGAAATCTGCCACTGCGGCTGGATTAACAAGAAGTTAAGCTTTATTTTTGTGAATATTGATATTTCTGTAGTTTGAATTTGGCGCTCTGCAATTTCACTGGATGTTGTCAAATCGATCCCGCTAACATAATTGGCGTAGGATTTAAGGTTTTAAGGAGCATTTTCCAACTTGCAAGCAAAGCACCACACAAAATCGTGCACACATACAGTTAGAAAAAATGAAATTGCTCCATGTCTTCCATCTAAAATCCTCAATAGGGTATGGGGCAGCATTTCAAATTTTGGATGAAAAGCTTTCCTCAAAGTAAACTGCCTGCTACTCAGGTCCAGAAGCTAGGATATCGATATAATTGGTCGATTTGGATAGAAAACACTCTAAAGTTTCCAAAACTGTTCTATAATGTCTGTGAGTATAACAGAACTGATAAGGCATGCAAAAACCTGAGGAAAATCCATCCAGGAAGTGCTATTATTTTGAAATACCTGTTTTTCCATTGAAAGCCTATCCACCATACAAAAACTTATGACTTAGTTCATGAGCCCTATGGCTGCGCCTACTTGTGCCCAGTCTTTAGGCATTGTTTCAGGCGTTTACTCTGAAAAATGAGGGAGCAACACCACTTTCAATGAGAAGACAGTGGACATTTTCAGACTTGAGTCCATCGCATGACTGGGAGCGCGCCTTTCTTGTTTTTCCTATTGACGAAGCTTTTGTCCGGTTGAAATATGATCGATTATTTATGACAAAAACAACCTGAGGAGGGAAATAATAGCAGGCAGCGGAGGTTAATAAACCCACCGAATTAAACTAATAGGACACAGGTGTAGAGAAAAACCAGACTACATAAACAAAAAGGAAAAATGGACCGGTGGCAGCTAGTAGGCCGACAACGACCGCAGAGCACCGCCCGAACAGGGAGAGGAGCTGCTAACTGTTTGTAATGATTTGTCTGCTGGGCACTGTTCTCAGATAATCGCATGGTTTGCTTTCGCCGTAAAGTATTTTTGAAATCTGACACTGTAGTTGGATTAACAAGAAGTTCAACTTTAAAAAGATGTATAACACTTGTATGTTTCATGTATTTTTATAATGAGTATTTCTGTTTTTGAATTTGGCGATCTGCAATTTCACTGGATGTTGGCCAGGTGGGACGGTAGAGTCTCACATCCCCTAGAGAGGTTTGAAGAGCACGCACACATGTACACACACATTTAAATCGTATCCACAAGACATTCTATCAGTCATGCTAGTATCCAAATGCACATGGAGCGCTGGACTGAATCCAAATTATATTTCCCCAGTAATATCATCCATCTTTAGAAGGCCACACACACACGCACGCACGCACGCACGCACGCACGCACGCACGCACACACACACACACACACACACACACACACACACACACACACACACACACACACACACACACACACACACACACACAAATACAACCAGACAGACACACGCTCACATACATCTCTGAGCCAAGATGAAATTGGAATTCCTTATGCATTGTTGTCATCCATCTGTCTTCTGCCACACTCATAGCTACATAAATACACCCCCACATAGCACACATTAAATTAAATGAGTTTTCCTTGCCCAGAGGATGATAATGATGCCTTTTCATTCTATGTGTTTGTTTTGTGGCCGCCCCAGGCAGTGCAGTACCACAGTCAGAAGGAAGTGAATGTCATACAGAAGTACAACACCTCTCTCTATCCACAGACAAATAATAAAGCAACCTGCCTACAGATGTAGGATCTTAATTTGTTGTTGTTGAGAATTTTCCTGCACAGCAGGGAATGCAATCTTGTAGTGTATTTGTGTTTTAAAAAGCATTCTAAAGTTTGTGATTTACACAGTGAAATTTCAGAATTTATTTGCCTTAACGAAAAATTATAATCCACGTAATAATTCACATTTGATGTGGCAGCCGGATTGTTTTCCTGTTGTAGCAAACTGGCTCAAATTAAGATCCTACATCTGTATCTACTATGAATACCAACTATATGTATGTAAAACACTGTACTCATCAAGTGACCTTTCACCTTTGAACTATGAAAAAAGGCATTATTGTCTTCCTGTGCCCGTGCTTCCCTGAGTCATAACAGTGTTAGCTGCCTTGCAGTTTGGTTGTTTGTTCCTTTACATCACAGTGGCTCATTTCCTTTTTCTATACCCTAAGGATTGGTGGTTTATCTTATATTGTAGTTGCATACCTCAGCCCTCGCTCACTCTCTCCCTCTCTCTCCTGCCATTAGATGTATGTGGTAACTAAGGCAGTCACTGTTCAGTATTTCCCTCTGAACGGGACACATACTCAGTGATGAAGTATAATGACGGTTGCAATATCCAATAGGCTTATGTGTTTTTGTTTAACAATAAATAATAATGTTTCATTGAATTTCCATTGTCGTCCATGGTCAAGTGATTAAAAATATCTGTTACATATCCAGTTTGGCTCTCAGCTCATGTGTGACTGGCCCATGTTTGAAGCCAAGTCCTCTGCACTACAAGACTGTGTTAGCCCACTGAGTAAAAACCCACGTATTAGCTTGGAGAGCTAACACAAGTCTTCAAGTCTCATGCAAGGTTATTCATCACAGAAGCTGGTATACTAGGCACAGGAGGCTGGTGAGGGGAGGACACTCATATTAATGGCTGGTATAGAGTGAATGGAATGGTATCAAATACACTGTGGTGGGAAAAGTACACAATTGTCATACTTAAGTCAAAGTAAAGATACCTTAATAGAAAATGACTCAAGTAGAGGTAAAAGTCACCCAGTAAAATACTACTTGATTAAAAGTAAAACTACTAGGTTTACGTAAAACGTAATTGTAATTGCTAAAATATACTTAAGTATCAGAAGTAAAAGTATAAATCATTTCAAATTCCTTATATTAAGCAAACCAGATGGCACAATTGTCTTGTTTTGTAATTGATTTATGGTCAGCCAGGGGAACACTCCAACACACAGACATCATTTACAAATGAAGCATGTGTTTAGTGAGTGGGCCATATCAAAGTCAGTAGGGATGACCAGGGATGTTCTCTTGCTAAGTGTGTGATTTGAACCATTTTCCTGTCCTGCTAAGCATTCAAAATATATTGAGTACTTTTGGGTGTCAGGGAAATGGATGGAGTAAAAAGTACATTATTTTCTTAAGGAATGTAGTGAAGTAAAAGTAAAAGTTGTCAAAATAATAACTAGTAAAGTATGGATGCGCAAAAAAAACCTCTTAAGTAGTACTTTAAAGTATTTTTACTTAAGTACTTTACACCACTGCAAATACGTACATTGAAACCATGTGTTTGATGAGTTTGATACCATTCCATTGATTCCATTCCATCCATTAATATGAGCCCCTCCTCCCAAATGAAGGCGCCTCCAACAACCTGATACTAGGTAAATTCAGCAACAAAATAAACGTTCTCTCACTGTCAACTGCGTTTATTTTCAGCTAACTTAAAATGTGTAAATATTTGTGTGATCATAAGATTCAACAACTGAGACATAAACTGAACAAGTTCCACAGACATGTGACTAACAGAAATGTAATAATGTGTCCCTGAACAAAGGGGGGGGGGGTTAAACCACCAGCTGCATTAAGTACTGCAGTGAATCTCCTCCTCATGGACTGCACCAGATTTGCCAGTTCTTGCTGTGATATGTTACCCCACTCGTCCACCACGGCACCTGCAAGTTCCCGGACATTTCTGGAGGGAATGGCCATAGCCCTCACCCTCCAATCCAACAGGTCCCAGGAGTACTCAATGGGATTGAGATCTGGGCTCTTCGCTGGCCATGGTAGAACACTGACATTCCTTTCTTGCAGGAAATCATGCACAGAACGAGCAGTTTGGCTGGTGGCATTGTCATGCTGGAGGGTCATGTCAGGATGAGCTTGCTTCCCTGTAATGCACAGCGTTGCGATTGCCTGCAATGACAGCAAGCCCAGTTTGATGATGCTGTGACACACCGTCCCAGACCATGACGGACCCTCCACCTCCAAATAGATCCCACTCCAGAGTACAGGCCTCGGTGTAATGCTCATTCCTTTGATGATAAACGTGAATCCGACCATCACCCCTGGTGAGACAAAACCACAACTTGTCAGTGAGAGAACCTTTTGCCAGCCCTGTCTGGCTCCGCGACGGTGGGTTTGTGCCCATGGGCAAGGTTGGTGCCGGTGATGTCTGGTGAGGACCTGCCTTACAATAGGCCTACAAGCCCTCAGTCCAGCCTCTCTCAGCCTATTGTGGACAGTCTGAGCACTGATGGAGGGATTGTGCTTTCCTGGTGTAACTCAGGCAGCTGTTGTTGCCATCTTGTACCTGTCCAGCAGGTGTGATGTTCGTATGTACCGATCCTGTGCAGGTGTTGTTACATGTGGTCTGCCACTTCGAGGACAAACAGCTGTCCGACCTGTCTCCCTGTAGCACTTTCTTAGGCATCTCACAGTACGGACATTGACATTTATTTCCCTGGCCACATCTGCAGTCCTCATTCCTCCTTGCAGCATGTCTAAGGCACGTTCACGCAGATGAGCAGGGACTCTGGGCATATTTCTTTTGTTGTTTTTCAGAGTTAGTAGAAAGGCCTCTTTGGTGTCCTAAGTTTTCATAACTGTGACATTAATTGCCTTCCGTCAGTAAGCTGTTAGTGTCTTAACGTCCATTCCACTGGTGCATGTCCATGAATTGATTATGGTTTATTGAACAAGCATGGGAAACAGTGTTTAAACCCTTTACAATGAAGATCTGTGAAGTTATTTGGATTTTTACGAATTATCTTAGAACGACTGTGTCCTGAAAAGGGGACATTTATTTTTTTGCTGAGTTTACATAACACATGCAGACTGGACGTTATCTCGTGTCTACAAAAACGTGCCATGTACTCATTTTCAGATGGAGGTTGGATTGTCTAAATCACTTCAGTTCGTTACACATACACCTTGGTTGGACTGTGAGGGCAGCAGCGAAACTATATTTCCTACATCTACAGCATGTGTGTGGAATAGAGGAGTGTAGATGTCCGACCTATGTAGTCCATCATCCAGCTCCAGATAACCACAGGGATTACTTGTTAATCAAATGTGTCCATCCTCTCCTGATGGGCCTAAGGTAAAATCAATATAGTCAATCAGATCTCACGCAACCCCTCCCCCATAGCACAGATGACTGCTGCCTGCAGGGGAGAGATCAATGGCCATCCCAGAGGCACCTGCAGAATCGGATTGCACATGTGGAGCAGAAAGTAGTGATCTCCCTGACACATATACAATATAAAATGTAGCCTAAACACATATACAGTATACCATGTAGCCTAAATACATATACATTGCAATCAGAAAGTGTTCATACCCTTTGACTTTGTTCATATTTTGTTGTGTTACAGACTGAATTCAATATGGATTCAATATTTTTTTCTTCACCCATCTACACACAATAACCCACAATGACAATGTGAAAACATGTTTTTAGACATTTTAGCAAACTTATTGAATATTAAAATACAGAAAAATCTAATTTACATAATTATTCACATCCCTGAGTCAATACTTTGTAGACACACCTTTGGCAGCAATTACAGCTGTGAGTCTTTCTGGGTAAGTCAGCTTTCAACATCTGGATTGTGAAACATTTGTCCATTATTCTTTCCAAATTTCTTCAAGCTCTGTCTAATTAGTCACTGATCATTGCTAAACAAACCATTCTCAGGTCTTGCCATACAGTTGAAGTCGGAAGTTTACATACACTTAGGTCGGAGTCATTAAAACTCGTTTTTCATGGGAAAATCAAATGAAATCAGCCAAGTCCTCAGAAAAAAAATTGTAGACCTCCACAAGTCTGGTTCATCCTTGGAAGCAATTTCCAAATGCCTGGCGGTACCGCGTTCATCTGTACAAACAGTAGTACACAAGTATAAACACCATGGGACAACACAGCCATCATACTGCTCAGGAAGGAGACGCGTTCTGTCTCCTAGAGATGAACGTGCTATGGTATGAAAAGTGCAAATCAATCCCAGAACAACACCAAAGGACCTTGTGAAAATGCTGGAGGAAACAGGCACAAAAGTATCTATATCCACAGTAAAACGAGTCCTATAACGACACAACCTGAAAGGCCGCTCAGCAAGGAAGAAGCCACTGCTCCAAAACCGCCATAAAAAAGCCAGACTACGGTTTGCAACTGCCCATGGGGACAAAGATTGTACTTTTTGGAGAAATATCTGGTCTGATGAAACAAAAATAGAGCTGTTTGGCCATAATGACCATCGTTATGTTTGGTGGGAAAAGGGGGATGCTTGCAAGCCAAAGAACACCATTCCAACAATGAACGGGGGAGGCAGCATCATGTTGTGGGGGTGCCTTGCTGCAGGAGAGACTGGTGCACTTCACAAAATAGATAGCATCATGAGACAGGAAAATTGTGGATATATTGAAGCAACATCTGAAGACATCAGTCAGGAAGTTAAGGCTTGATCGCAAATGGGCCTTTCAAATGTACTATGACGCCAAGCATACTTCCAAAGTTGTGGCAAAATGGCTTTTAGGACAACAAAGGCAAGGTATTGGAGTGACCATCACAAAGCCCTGACCTCAATCCTATAGAAAATATGTGGGTAGAACTGAAAAAACATGTGCGAGCAAGTAGGCCTACAAACCTGACTCAGTTACACCAGCTCTGTCAGGAAGAATGGGCCAAAATTCACCCAACTTATTGTGGGAAGCTTGTGGAAGGCTAGCCAAAACTTTTGACCCAAGTTAAACTATTTAAAGGCAATGCTACCAAATACTAATTGAGTGTTTGTAAACTTCTGACCCACTGGGAATGTGATGAAAGAAATAAAAGCTGAAATAAATCATTTTCTCTTCTATTATTCTGACATTTCACATTCTTAAAATAAAGTGATGATCCTAACTGACCTAAGCCTTGGAATTATTACTAGGTTTAAATGTCAGGAATTGTGAAAAACTGAGTTTAAATGTATTTGGCTAAGGTGTATGTAAACTTCTGACTTCAACTGTATATCGCCAAGGAGATTTAAGTCAGAACTGTAACCAGGCGACTCAGGAACATTCACAGTCTTCTTGGTAAACAACTCAAGTGTAGATTTGGCCTTGTGTTTTAGGTTATTGTCCTGCTGAAAGATGGAAATCAGACTGAACCAGGTTTTCCTCTAGGATTTTGCCTGTGCTTAGCTCATTTACGTGTTTTGTTATCCTGAAAAACTACCCAGTTCTTAATGATTACAAGCATACCCATAACATAATGCAGCCAACACTATGCATAAAAATATGAAGAGTGGTACTCAGTAATGTGTTGGATTGGATTTGCCACAAAAGTAACACTTTGTACTCAGAACAAATAGTCAATTGCTTTGTCACATTTTTTGAGGTATTACTTTAGTGTCTTGTTGCAAACAAGATGCATGTTTTGGAGAAAAAAATGTCTATGTACGCTTCCTTCTTTTCACTATGTCAATTAGCTTAGTAATGTTAAGTGACTACAATGTTGTTGATCAAAAGTGTAATTAGTAACTTCCCCATGCTCAAAAGTATATTCAATGTTTGCTTCTTTTTTTACCCATCCACAAATAGGTGCCTTTCTTTGCAGGGCATTGGAAAACCTCCCTGATCTTTGTGGTTGAATCTGTGTTTGAAATTCACTACTCGACTGAGGGACCTTATACAGTCGTGGCCAAAAGTTTTGAGAATGTGGCACAGATATTAATTTCCACAACGTTTGCTGCTTCAGTGTCTTTAGATATTTCTGTCAGATGTTACTATGGAATACTGAAGTATAATTACAAGCATTTCATAAGTGTCAAAGGCTTTTATTGAAAATTACATGAAGTTGATGCAAAGAGTCAATACTTCCAGTGTTGATCCTTCTTTTTCAAGACCTCTGCAATTCACCCTGGCATGCAGTCAATTAACTTCTGGGCCACATCCTGACTGATGGCAGCCCATTCTTGCATAATCAATGCTTGGAGTTTGTCAGAATTTGTGGGTTTCTGTTTGTCCACCCACCTCTTGAGGATTGACCACAAGTTCTCAATTGGATTAAGGTCTGGGGAGTTTCCTGGCCATGGACCAAAAATATCGATGTTTTGTTTTGTTTTGCAAGGTGCTCCATCATGCTGGAAATCGCATTGTTCGTCACCAAACTGCTCCTGGATGGTTGGGAGAAGTTGTTCTCAGAGGATGTGTTGGTGCCATTCTTTATTCATGGCTGTGTTCTTAGGCAAAATTGTGAGTGAGCCCACTCCCTTGGCTGAGAAGCAACCCCACACATGAATGGTCTCAGGATGCTTTACTGTTGCCCCGATCCTGCAGCTGAATCAACTTTCGGAAATGGTCCTGGCGCTTGCTGGACTTTCTTGGGAGCCCTGAAGCATTCTACACAACAATTGAACAGCTCTCCTTGAAGTTCTTGATGATCCTATAAATGGTTGATTTAGGTTCAACCTTACTGGCAGCAATATCCTTGCCTGTGAAGCTCTTTTTGTGCAAAGCAAGGATGACGGCACGTGTTTCCTTGCAGTTAACCATGGTTGACAGAGGAAGAACAATGATTCCAAGCACCACCCTCCTTTTGAAGCTTCCAGTCTGTTATTCGAACTCAATCAGCATGACAGAGTGATCTCCAGCCGTGTCCTCGTCAACACTCACACCTGTGTTAACGAGAGAATCACTGACACGCTGTCAGCTGGTCCTTTTGTGGCAGGGCTGAAATGCAGTGGAAATGTTTTTGGGGGATTCAGTTCATTTGCATGGCAAATAGGGACTTTGCAATTCATTGCAATTCATCTGATCACTCTTCATAACATTCTGGATTATATGCAAATTGCCATCATACAAACTGAGGCAGTAGACTTTGTGAAAATTAATATTTGTGTCATTCTCAAAGCTTTTGGCCACAACTATAGATAATTGTGTTAGTGTGGTTCAGTAGCAATTCAAAAATCATGTTAAACGCTATTATTGCAGACAGTGTGAGTCCATGCAACTCACTATGTGACATTTTTACTCCTGAATTTATTTAAACTTGCCATAACAAAGAGGATGAATACTTTTTGACGAAGACATTTCAGCTTTTATGTTTTAATGAATTTGTAAAAATGTCTAAAAACATAATTCCACTTTGTAATTATGGGGTATCGTGTGTAGGCCATTGATTTATTTATTTTATTAAATCCTTTTTTAATTCAGGCTATAACGTAACAAAATGTGGGAAAAGTAAAGAGGTGTGAATACTTTCTGAAGGCTCTGTATATCACGTACATACAGACAGGCAAGCACATACAGATTTAATTTACACACTTGTACACTGGCAAGCACAGAGTGTACACACACACACACACACACACACACACACACACACACACACACACACACACACACACACACACACACACACACACACACACACACACACACACACACACACACACACACACACACACACACACCTAATACATAAGGTAGGCTAGATATCAGGCTTGGGTTCAAATCAAATTGAAGTCAGTCAATTCAGGAAGTGATTTGAATAAAAAATAAATAGCTTGTAATTTTCAGTTTATTGAGAAGTAATTGAAAACGAATGACCTTTTTTAAATTCTTGAATCTTAATTTCAGTTTGCTTGATGAATTGACTGCCTTCAATTCAAATTGAGCCCAACAGTGCTCAGGTACATTGGCACAGTGCCACATCATCTTCTGCTCTGCATTTTTCTCCTCTATTATTTTAATCAGCTGCACAAACTGAAGCACTGTCTGTCTGTCACACCGCACATCTTCATCTGACAAAATATATTATTTCATTTTGAGGAGGGAGGAAGTTGTGGGCAGTTGACTGGCGTCTCCATGTATCAGTAGTGACTAGGAACAGAGTGTTGTTTTGTGGTAGCTTTCTGTTGACAGTCAGAGAGAGAGAGAGAGACATAATATAAAGACGTGTTGATGGGCAGGTGGCCACCGGACACAGATGGATATCTTTGATATGTATTATAGTGATTTTGCTGAACACTGAGATATGGTGAGAGTGCATCGTCTCTCTCTCTATCTCCCCCCCCCTCTCTCTCGCTCTCTAGCTCTCTATCTTTCCTTGATGGTATTTGCTATTTGATTCTCAATATTTCCTTTACATAAGACCTGCCTGTGGCTTTCCTATTTTTCTACAGAGTGGGATTCTGGAACGCACTTCTTGTCCAAATGCACCAGAGAAACTCCAGCATGATGCCTAAACCCTGTAAAATTATTCAAATCCTCTTCAACAACGGCCCTCTGACTGAAGCTGTCATGGCGGTCTGCTCGAAGCTCCTCCAAATTGCCAGTGTGATGGTGACTGAAGCGGTCTGAGACGACAGTCGTGACCGTTGTAGCCTGGCTCCTCATTTTGTGATTGAATTTCTAATGCAATTTCAGCACTCAGTTGTTGTTTCATTCAGTGGCAATGGTCTTTGAGGAGAGAAAATAGTGGTATTTGCTAATTATTTGGAGTACTAATGCCGGTAGGAAAATTCAACCCAAACATCATTAGTGTGTGTATTATTGCCATGTTTGAGGATTTAGCGATGAATGACAAATTTAAATGACATTGGCCATCGTTAGCTGTTTTTTGGCTATCTGCAAGTGCCTTTTCTCTCAAAGAAAATAAGCATCGCAATCTCTCACCCAAAATAACCCTGTTGTCGCAGAAAGGAGAAATCACAATGATGTTCTCGCCCCAATCAGTGACGTTTTTCTCCCCTGACAGTGTAGCACACACACACACACACACACACACACACACACACACACACACACACACACACACACACACACACACACACACACACACACACACACACACACACACACACACACACACACACACACACGTCTGTTCAACAAATGGCATGCTCAACAGAAGGCTTCTCTCCTCTTTCCCCATTTCCCAATACACAGAGAGAGAGAAAGAGAGTGAGAGAGAAAGAGCAGATCTGCAAAGTCAATCCCTTCCCCAGAGTCAGTCGGAATGAAATAGACAGCCTTAACTAACCCTTAGGCACTGCTGCAGCTCTCCTCTGTGTGAATGCAGTCTTTGAGTCCGTCTACGTCACTCCAAACTGTCAAGCAACAGTGGCTTGCGAAGGGATTCAACCTCCCTTGCCATTTTTCCTATTTTGTTGCTTTACAACCTGGAATTAAAATGGGTTTTTGGGGGGTTTGTATCATTTGATTTACACAACATGCCTATGACTTTGAAGATGCAAAATATTTTCTATTCTGAAAGAAACAAGAAATAAGACAAAAAGAACTGAAAACTAGAGCGTGCATAACTATTCACCCCCTCAAAGTCAATACTTTGTAGAGCCACCGTTTGCAGCAATTGCAGCTGCAAGTCTCTTGGTGGGGGCTGTGCTTTGGCAAAGTGGGTGGGGTTATATCCTTCCTGTTCGGCCCTGTCCGGGGGTGTCCTCGGATGGGGCCACAGTGTCTCCTGACCCCTCCCGTCTCAGCCTCCAGTATTTATGCTGCAGTAGTTTATGTGTCGGGGGGCTAGGGTCAGTTTGTTATATCTGGAGTACTTCTCCTGTCCTATTCGGTGTCCTGTGTGAATTTAAGTGTGCTCTCTCTAATTCTCTCTTCCTCTCTTTCTTTCTCTCTCTCGGAGGACCTGAGCCCTAGGACCATGCCTCAGGACTACCTGACATGATGACTCCTTGCTGTCCCCAGTCCACCTGGCCATGCTGCTGCTCCAGTTTCAACTATTCTGCCTTATTATTATTGGGCCATGCTGGTCATTTATGAACATTTGAACATCTTGGCCATGTTCTGTTATAATCTCCACCCGGCACAGCCAGAAGAGGACTGGCCACCCCACATAACTTGGTTCCTCTCTAGCTTTCTTCCTAGGTTTTGGCCTTTCTAGGGAGTTCTTCCTTGCCACCGTGCTTCTACACCTGCATTGCTTGCTGTTTGGGGTTTTAGGCTGGGTTTCTGTACAGCACTTTGAGATATCAGCTAATGTACGAAGGGCTATATAAATAAATTTGATTTGATTTGGTGTTTGTCTCTATAAGCTTGGCACATCTAGCCACTGGGATTTTTGCCCATTCTTCAAGGAAAAACTCCTCCAGCTCCTTCAAGTTGGATGGGTTCCGCTGGTGTACAGCAATCTTTAAGTCATGCCACAGATTCTCAATTGGATTGAGGACTGGGATTTGATTAGGCATTCCAAGACATTTAAATGTTTCCCCTTAAACCACTCAAGTGTTGCTTTAGCAGTATGCTTAGGGTCATTGTCCTGCAGGAAGGTGAACCTCAATCCCAGGATCAAATCTCTGGGAGACTGAAACAGGTTTCCCCTCAATAATTTCCCTGTATTTAGCATCATCCATCATTCCATCAATTCTGACCAGTCTCTGCCGATGAAAAACATCCCCACAGCATGATGCTGCCACCACCATGCTTCTCTGTGGGGATGTGTTCCTGGGGTGATGAGAGATGTTGTGTGAGAGTGTTTTCCTTGATGGCCAAAAAGCTACATTTTAGTCTCATCTGACCAGAGTACCTGCTTTCATCTGTTTGGGGAGTCTCCCACATGCCTTTTGGCAAACATGTTTGCTTATTTTTTTCTGGCCACCCTTCCATAAAGCCCAGCTCTGTGGAGTGTACAGCTTAAAGTAGTCCTAGGGACAGATACTGTTTACAGCTCCTTCAGGGTTATCTTTGGTCTCATTGTTGCCTCTCTGATTAATGCCCTCCTTGCCTGGTTTGTGAGTTTCGGTGGGCGGCCCTCTCATGGAAAGGTTTGTTGTGGTGCCATATTCTTTCCATTTTTTAATAATGGATTTAATGGTGCTCCATGGGATGTTCAAAGTCTCGGATACTTTTTTATAACCCAACCCTGATCTGTACTTCTCCACAACTTTGTCCCTGGCCTGTTTGGAGAGCTCCTTGGTCTTAATGGTGCCGCTTGCTTGGTGGTGCCCCTTGCTTAGTGGTGTTGCAGACTCTGGGACCTTTCAGAACAGGTGTATATATACTGAGATCATGTGACACTTAGATTGAACACAGGTGGACTTTATTTAACTAATTATGTGACTTCTGAAGGTAATTGGTTGCACCAAATCTTATTTAGATGCTCCATAGTAAAGGGGGTGAATACATAGGCACATACCACGTTTATGTTTTTTATTTTTATTTTTTATAATTTTTTTGATTTCACTTCACCAATTTGGCCTATTTTGTGTCTGTCCATTACATGATATCCAAATAAAAATGTAATTAAATTCCAGGTTAAAGTGCCACAGAATAGGAAAAACGCCAAGGGAGGTGAATACTTTTGCAAGGCACTGTATATGGTCTAGTCTCAGCTGGGAGATACTGTATGTCTGACCAGAGAGAAACTATGTCAACCCTTGGTTAGCCCAGGTTCGATTCCTGCGGGGGACCAGTACTAAAAAGTATGCACTCACTACTCTGGATAAAAGCATCTACTGAAATGGAAAAGGATTGAATAGACCATTTCAGTTTGCAAATGGAACTTATTTCTATGTGAAAAGTATTTAAAGAAATTGCAAAACATATAACAAGCAAGTATTTTTCCTTTCCACATGTATTATCGTATGAACTGTTTTGTACATATAATTATCAGACTCAAGATATAAATGCATTTAGTTTTCACAAAAGAAGTGCACTGTGCTTTTACTAGTCTTGTATTAAGCGGACTGATAATACAGGATGGCAGCGTATTTACCCATGATGCCAGGGTACACAACTACACTGCAGGGAAAATGATTAAAGTCTTACTGAGAATAAATAAAATAAAAACAGTGAACAGAGCGATGGAACAGAAAAAGAAAGAGTGTGGTGTGGTGGAGAAGCAGAGAGGAGAGATAAGGCTGACAGCTGAATGACAGGGAGAACAGAGGAGGTAGACGAGAGGGACAGAGAGAGGGCAAGAGGGACAGGGACAGTGAAATGGAAGGAAGCAGAGAGGTATTGATGAGAGAGTTACAGCTGGAGATTGGGAGAGAGTGAAAGAGAGTGGGAGAATAAAGGGGTGAGTGGGAGGGAGAGAGGGGTGGGTGGGTGGCAGAGTGGAAGATAGTGGGGACAGGGAGAGAGGGACTGAGATAATGAAGGACAATAAGCTGTACTGTGCCGTGAGTAACAGACAGAAGAAGATGGTGGCATAGGGAGAGCAGAGAGCCGACGGAACACAGACAAACAGATGGAACCGCCTTTGGGTCACTGCCAGGAACAGGGACAGGAGGGAAAGGAAAGGAGGAGAGGAATGAAGGAGCCCACTTTTCTCTCATTACCAGGTTGTTACCTTGATGGTGCCTCTCAAGGTCGAGCTCTGTTTCTTAATATGATACATGCAAACACACGCCTGCACGCACACAAACACCCTCTGGGTGCCTGGTTCTGTCCCTTTGTGCTTTTCTATTTCCTGTTCTTTCCTTCCTTTTTTCTTTGTCTAAATCAGCATCTCTAATTATAATGGGGATTAGATGAGAGGGATAATGTGTTGTCATTTCAGACTGCTGTCTGGCTCTGATATTTATTAGCTGTTCTCAGCAAGAGGCTATATCGTATTGACATATAAACACCCATGCCGAGGTATGGAGTTGTAGTGTAGTGGGAGCAATAGGGCTATTAGATGGCACACAAAAGTAATTCATGATAAACAAGCCAACTTTGGTAACATCAACTTTATGTTCCATTTAAGACCAATAGTTAACCACTAAATGCCAAATTAGAGCATTCCACTTCCATTTTTAACTTAGTTGACTCCCGGTTCATACAACAATTCCAGTAACGGTCCAGTATACACACAAACAGCACGACATAAAACCAAAACTTCAATAACAGCGCCGCTCTCCAGGCTGCTGGCTAGCCAGCTATGTAGGAGGATATCGAGAATCTGGTTCCGTGGGCTTTAGCTCTCAGTTAAGACATATCTTTCCAACTTTGGTCCACATATCTACAGCTCTGGAAAAAATGAAGAGAGCACTGCAAAATGATCCGTTTCTCTGGGTTTACTATTTACAGGTATGTGTTTGGGTAAAATTTACATTTTGTTTTATTCTATAAAACTGACATTTCTCCCAAATAAAAACATTGTCATTTAGAGCATTTATTTGCAGAAAATGACAACTCAAATAAAAAATATGCAGTGTTGTCAGACCTCAACTAATGCAAAGAAAATAAGTTCATATTCATTTTTAAACAACACAATACTAATGTGTTAACTTAGGAAGAGTTCAGAAATCAATATTTAGTGGAATAACACTGATTTTCAGTTACAGCTTTCATACATCTTGGCATGCTCTCCACCAGTCTTTCACATTGATGTTGGGTTACTTTATGCCACTCCTGGCACAAAAATTCAAGCAGCTCAGCTTTGTTTGATGGCTTGTGACCATCCATCTTCCTCACATTCCATAGGTTTTCAATGGGGTTCAGGTCTGGAGATTGGGCTGGCCATGACAGGGTCTTGATCTGGTGATCCTCCATCCACACCTTGATTGACCTGGCTGTGTGGCATGAAGCATTGTACTGCTGGAAAAAAACAATCCTCAGAGTTGGGGAACATTGTCAGAGCAGAAGGAAGTTCTCTTCCAGGACAACCTTGTATGTGGCTTGATTCATGCGTCTTCACAAAGACAAATCTGCCCGATTCCAGCCTTGCTGAAGCACCCCCCAAACTTCACAATGGGTGCGAGAACTGAAGAGGTCTACAGGCCAGTCACTCGCACCCACTGTGATAACTTTGCAGTGGTCTCTTAATTTTTTCCAGAGCTGTATATCGGCACTCATTATAAAACAATCTTGTGGACAGAAAACACCGTTGTCTCTCTCTACACAGACCCAAAGGTAGCTGGCCCTGCCAGCTGTTGTGGTAGTCTCCCTGTGACCCAGTGGAACATTTGTCAGCTAGTCACAGGTGTCAGGGAGAAGGTCCCTAATTCTGAAGCAACTGTGTGTTTAAAATGGATAACAAGTAAAAATATCATGGCTATTTACAGGAAGTACCAGGTTAGAGGTATAGGTAGCAGCGTATGTGGTGAGTATGAAAGTGTGTGTGGGCGTATGTAGTGTGTATGTGTTGTGGTGTCAGTAGAGTCCAGTGTGTGTAAGTAGAGCAGGCAGAGTCGACGTCGATCCATGTCTAAGGACATCAGTAGATGCTAATATTGGCAAAAGTGAGCGCTGTTTTACCTTCAGGTAGGTTTCGGTTTTGCTAGTGCTTTGTAGACAGGGACGGAGGATCGATGTAAGCATCTGCTTATGGTTGCATACAGCCAGACATGTATACCCTTAAAACATTTGGTGACCTTATCTTCTTCCGAGACACGGTTGGATCCCAACCTGGGGCACTACATGTTGACTAATTAAAACAATTACAGTAACTATTCATCACTATTATGGATTATTATTCTAATGTATTCATCAAATTTTGTCAGTTAAAGATGATATTTAACTGCACTCTAGAGAGTTGTAGACCTATATCTAATCCTTAAAGCATACATCAAATAAACAAGTACTGACAAGTGTACATACTTTGTGAGAGAGAGAAGCAGAGAGAGTGTGTTTTATTCTTCCTTGTCAGCCACCCATCATTGCTTTGTCAATCTTGACAGGCCCAGTGTATATGCACTGCTGGGTGAGGCTGTCAGGGGCATTGGAGTGCATGGCAGATCTGAAAGAGATATGCACAAAGTGACAGTAAGTATACAGCTCAACAACATGTTTGCGTGTGCACATCTGAGTGAGCCTATGTAATAATTCTGAATTACCTGTATACCCATCTGGAAATCGACCAGTGTATCAGGAACTTATGCAGTCAGTAAATTAAATACCACAGCAGAGGACTTCTGTGACTGCAGCTGAACTGCTGGGGATGGCAGATCTAAAAGAGACATGCACAATGTTCTTAACTGACAATCATACAACTAAAGAGTGAATGAATGTAAGGCCTAGACTGAATCAGATCAAGTTTTAAACGATGATAGCCGACACCCGCATAGCTGGTGTTTCGGCAGTGTAACTGCATTGGCTCTGTCAAGTCGGTGAGGAGCTTCTCTTGATCATTGTCACAAAGCAACTTCCATCTCACTCATGTTAGAAGTTCAGAAAGAAAAAGTGTAGGCTATGTAGAAATGAGCTGAATTCCAAAATCATTCATCAAAATTAGAATTGTTTTATCACAATTGAGGTGTAGATTACGTCTCACATTCCAGTGTAAGAACTTGTAAACACTGCATGAGAATGGTTAAGGCGACTAAGTGCAGCCAATGGCAATGTTCGCTTTAGATAGAATGCCAGGAGATGCACAGTTCCACCTCAGACACCGTCAAAACAACCGCCATGCGGATGTCGGCTAAAGCGGATCTGATTGAATAGAGCCCCAAGTGAGGCAGAGCGTGCATGTGTCTATAGATGTGATAGAATTGTGTGTCCCAGGGTAAATACACCACTTCCCCATTCATGGAAGAGACTCTCTCCATGCAGACACCTTTATAGATTTTGTTGTGTTTCTTGGTGGTTTTTTTTGGTTGTTTGCTTCAGCATCTTTCAACACCCTGCATTATCACATTCATGCATGCAAAACACTCCACACACACCATTGTATATTATACTTAGTTAATAAATATATATTTTGTTACTCCTCATCTCCACGTTGTCTCCTTTTTGTTACAGGCTTTGAGCCGGTTCGTGACAATTCTTACATAGGTATTCCTTTTGTCCAGGTTGCTGATGGCAGTTTGGAGTACAATATAGATTGCAGCTTCTGGGGATCTTTTGGGGCAGTATGTGAATTAGAGTGGGTACCAGGGTGTCTGGGATGAACACAGGCAGTGTGTGTTGAGAGTAGGGGGAGGTAGGAAGAACAGGGAGAGGCAGGAAGAGCAGGGAGTGGCAGGCAGAACAGGGAGAGGCAGGCAAAACATGGAGAGGCAGGCAGAACAGGTAGAGGCTTCGAGAGGCAGGCAGAACAGGGAGAGACAGTGTAGGGAGAAAAAGACAGAGCAGCCATCCCACCATCTGTGTGTGTGGGGTGTCAGGTGTGGAACACTACTTGGTTTAGTTTCCAGTTCTTCCAGCTAATCCCTTCGTCTCCACAGCTACGGCGGGTTTTATGAATCAAAGAGCCAAGATAAATGAAAGGGATATGGATGGGGGAGGATTAGGGTCCAATATGGAAGCCTGTGAAGAGAGAGAGAGGAAGGGTGGGCACTCTCCATCGTGGATTAAACATAGTGTGACTCCTTCTACCTAATGAGTACACAAATAAAATGTTTCAATAAACAGGTGGTGTGCAAGTGCAAACTTTCGGACGCAGGGTGACAATTGGGACATAGCCAACAGTGACACACATGCTCCCTTTGCTTCCGACTTTCTACGCCCCAGGAGCTACTCTTTGTATGGGAGCAGAAGCTGATGTCAGTTGAGTCGTGATGATGTCTGGTCAAATTCGTCAATCATCTGCTCTTACTCCCAGTTAATTTAAATTCTGAATCTTTCATTGTAATTATTTGCTGGAAGCAGCACAACCTTTCCTGAAGAAATATTTATGTTTTGAAAAAGAAGACAAATGAGGTGAAAAGCAATTTATCTACTAATTCACATTGGGGAAAGAAGAAGCTCCATCTTATTTTCCAAATTATTGAACTAACTACAACAGTATAGTCGTGGTCAAAAGTTTTGTGAATGACACAAATATTCATTTTCACAGTCTGCTGCCTCATTTGTATGATGGCAATTTGCATATAATCCAGAATGTAATGAAGAGTGATCAGGTGAATTGCAATTAATTGCAAAGGAAACACGTGCCGTCATCATTGCTTTGCACAAAAAGGGCTTCACAGGCAAGGATATTGCTAAAAGTAAGACTGCACCTAAATCAACTCTATCAGATCATCAAGAACTTCAAGGAGAGCGGTTCAATTGTTGTGAAGAATGCTTCAGGGCGCCCAAGAAAGTCCAGCAAGCGCCAGGACCGTCTCCTAAAGTTGATTCAGCTGCAGGATCGGGGCAACACCAGTACAGAGCTTGCTCAGGAATGGCAGCAGGCAGGTGTGAGTGCATCTGCACGCACAGTTAGGCGAAGACTTTTGGAGGATGGCCTGGTGTCAAGAACGTCAGCAAAGAAGCCACTTCTCTCCAGGAAAAACATCAGGGACAGACTGATATTCTGCAAAAGGTATAGGGATTGTACTGCTGAGTACTGGGGTAAAGTCATTTTCTCTGATGAATCCCCTTTCAGATTGTTTGGGGCATCCGGAAAAAAGCTAGTCCGGAGAAGACAAGGTGAGCACTACCATCAGTCCTGTGTCATGCCAACAGTAAAACATCCTGAGACCATTCATGTGTGGGGTTGCTTCTCAGCCAAGGGAGTGGGCTCACCCACAATTTTGCAAAAGAACACAGTCATGAATAAAGAATGGTACTATGCATCCTCCGAGAGCAACTTCTCCCAACCATCAGAGAACAGTTTGGTGATGAACAATGTTTTTTCCAGCATGATGGAGCACCTTGCCATAAGGCAAAAGTGATAACTAAGTGGCTTGGGGAACAAAACATCAATATTTTGAGTCCTTGGCCAGGAAACTCCCCAAACCTTAATCCCATTGAGAACTTGTGGTCAATCCTCAAGAGGTGGGTGGACAAACAAAAACCCACAAAATTTGACAAACTCCAAGCTTGATTATGCAAGAATGGGCAGCCATCAGTCAGGGTGTGGCCCAGAAGTTAATTGACAGCATGCCAGGGCGGATTGCAGAGGTCTTGAAAAAGAAGGGTCAACACTGCAAATATTGACTCTTTGCATCAACTTCATGTAATTGTCAATAAAAGCCTTTGAGACTTATGAAATTCTTGTAATTATACTTCAGTATTCCATAGTAACATCTGACAAAATATCTAAAGACACTGAAGCAGCAAACTTTGTGGACATGTATATTTTTGTCATTCTCAAAACTTTTGGGCAGGACTTAATGTGTGGTGTGAGGTCATCAGAATACATTACCTTCATATTATAAAAAGATTATGAGCACCTTAGTGGCAAATAGGACTCAGTCCATCTTTCCTTTTATTTTCTATTTTTCTCTCTTCGCCTTTATTAGTAATGCATTCATTCTGCTAGATAGCACACAGTGTGGGCCTGCCATGTTCTAAAATCTACATTTTAGGTTTGGAGAGCAAAGCAAAGCCCCAGAGTTGTTAAACTGCACTGAACAAAAACGTTAGCGCAACATGTAAAGTGTTGATCCCACGTTTCATGAGCAGAAATAAAAAGATCCCAGGAACGTTCCAGGATGCTGAAAATGTTCATGTTCTTCCATGGCCTGCATAACCAGACATGTCACCCATTGAGCAGATGCTCTGGATCAATATGTACGACAGCGTGTTCCAGTTCCCGCCAATATCCAGCAACTTCTTACAGCCATTGAAGAGGAGTGGGACAACATTCCACAATCCACAATTAACAGCCTGATCAACTCTATGCAAAGGAGATGTGTCACGCTACATGAGGCAAATGGTGGTCACACCAGATACTGACATATTTTTCTGATCCACGACCCTACCTTTTTTTAAGGTATCTGTGACCAGAAGATGCATATCTGTATTCCTAGTGGTGAAATCCATAGATTAGGGAATTTAATATATTTCAATTGACTGATTTCCTTATATGAACTTTAACTCAGTGAAATCTTTGAAACTGTTGCATATTGGGATTATATTTTTGTTCAGTGTAAGTGCTTGAGGCAAAATGGATTCCAAAGTTCAGATGGTTCCAAACGCATACTGCCATGATGCTCCTCCCACAGGGGCATGTGGGTAAACAACATTCAAGCACAGCGGACAGACGAGCAGAGAGTCCTATCTAGCATCGCCTAGTGTTCATATTTTCTCTCTTTTTCAAAATATTTCTCTCTCTTACTCCTCTCTTGCCAACACTCTTGTTTTGTTAGCCACAGAATGCTAATTTGATAGCACGCCATTGCCATGTTACACTTCCAGACTTTTCTTTCCACATAGCCAGTAGGCCTGATCTACATGATCTACTCCTTGCCTTCAGCAAGCCTCCCTCCCAAACATTCATTGAATTATGACTGTGCCATTCAATTTGGCCCAGTGCGCTCTGCTATTGCTAGCTAGCCTGAGTTACAGCTATCCCACATATTAAACCCTGTTAAGTTTACGACTCTCCTTCCCAGGGCTAGCAGAAATACAACACTACCATGCTACACCGCTAATTAGCTTGGAGTGAGTTCTCTCTCTGGGTAGTATAAAGTCTCCCCATGCAGGATCTATGGTACTAGATAAAATCTCAGCCCCCCCCGGCTCTCTCATCCCCCTATATTACATTTTCAGAGCCAGCAGGGTGACCCCAGGGTGACTGACTGATTTAATGACTAACTGACTGACTGCCTGACTGAATTACTGAATGACTGCAGTAGGAAAAGAAGTCATTGCTCTCAGTCCTCACATTGACGTAAGGCACTCTACATCAGGGCCTGAACATTACCCTGGAGAGGGAGAGAGGGAGCTAAAGAGAGGGAGATATAGAGGAAAGGGGAAAGTGATAGAAGAGAGAAAACATCCTCTACAGACCTCCAGACAGACAAGTTTCAATATTTTAATGTCACGTGCACAAGTATAGTGACATACCTATCTTGCAAGCTCGCATCCTGACCTTCACAGCAGATATTCACCTCATTACATGGAAGGTTTCTGGTCATTATCATGAAGCCATTAAGTTCTTCCACATAAATTGAATATTCCTCTGTTTCTTTGCCAAGGCCCTAACCACAGTATATCAGTAACACAGGAGGCTGGTGAGAGGAGGACCGCTCATAATAATGTCTGGAATGGTGTGAATGGAATGGTATCAAGCACTTGGAAACAATGTTCGATACCAGCAGGTAGCCTAGCGATTAAGAGTGTTGGGCTATTAACCGAAAAGTCGCTGGTTTCAATCCCTGAGCTGGCAACGTGGAAAAATATGCTGTTCTGTTTTGAGCAAAGCAGTTAAACCTCAAACAACTGCGCCAATGACGTTGATTAAGGCAGACCCGTGCACCTCTCTGATTCAGAGGGGTTGGGTTAAATGCGGAAGACACATTTCAGGTGACTGCATTCAGTTCTACAACTGACTAGGTTTCCTCTTTCCATTTAACCCATTCTAGACATTACTTTGAGCCCGTCCTCCACAAGTATTCGCCAGTGATCAGTAGATGGGTGATGATTTAGAGTGAATGGTTTTGGACTGATTGAGGTTTGACTGTATAATACACTTCTCATTACGGACTTCAGGGACATCAGAAGCTCTAACTTGACTATCTCTCTTACTGCCTCTCCCTCCTCTATCCATCTCTCTCTCTCCCTCTATCCCTCTCTCTCTCTCTCTCTCCCTCTCCCTCTCTCTCTATCTCCCCCTCTACCCCCCCTCTCTATCCCCCCATCTCTCAGAGTACCATGTCATAGACTTTAATGCCACACAGTCAACAGAATCATCAAACAGAGAGGAGTAGCCTAGTAGACGTGCAGCCCATAATGATCTTGCATAATGATAACCACTCCTGTGTTTTTACCGCACTCATCAAGTCAAATGCCATGGAGCCAATGTGGGTTTACTTTACACTGGACAGGCCTACTGGAGATAAAGCAATAACTAGATAGAGTGTGTATGGGCACACTAGCCTGGTCCCAGATCTGTTTGTGCTGTCATGACGATAGGAGTTGGCAAGATAGAAACATGGTGAAGCCCCAAAATTGCTTTCCCTGGAAGCCTGTGTTTCAGACATAAGGAAGTGGATGGCGGCACATTTTTTACTTTTAAACTCGGACAAAACAAAAATGCTAGTTCGAGGTCCCCAGAAACAAAGAAATCTTTTGTTGTGTTACGGATACAGTTATCCTGTGTGTGTGTGTGTATCCTGTGTGTGTGTTTCTTTTCTCTCCTTCTCCCCTCACAGGTGAAAATCATCACTCCCCAACCAATCATCAATCAGAAGACACACCTCCTCCAATTTCCTGACCTATCACAGTTCCTTCCCCATGGTTTAAAAACCCCATTTGTTTGTTCTAGAGCGCAGCTCAGCTCAGCTCAATCTCTCTGTAAATGCCATGTCTGTAGGTCTCTGTGTTTCACTCTCGCTTTGTGTCGTAACCTCTCTTTTGTTTAAGCACCTCATAGCACTTTGTCATCACCTGTGAGTATTGTTTTTGGTTATGGTGTTTGTGTTTGATTGCTGGTGGAAAAGGGGGAAACCAAGACAAGTCGCCCATGGGCATACACTACCCGTAGGTGAACTTTGTTAAATACACTAGTTAGAACTGGGCGGACCACCCACTGTATTTTTGGTTAGTTAGTTAGCTGTTGTTAAAGTAGGCTAGTCTAGCTTAGGGGTGTTTTTGAATACTTATTGTTTCTTTCCTTGGGTCCAGCTCAGCCCCTTTTCCTGCTCCCCCCATTACCGTGTGTTTATAAATAAACCTAGAGTTTGACGGTAGATTTCAGTTGTCGTGCTTATTTCGTTCACACTTTTCCTTTGTCACAATAATAATTTGCATGAGTTATGTTACGAGTCTCATTACCATCCCCCCTAGACTGTCGGGCCAAAAGGGATTCGTAACAGTTGGATCTGACAATCTTTAATGATTGTACAGTTGTCTCAAATAAAACTGTGAAGGACCTCAGCGTTACTCTGGACCCTGACTCTCTTTTGACGAACATATCAAGACTGTTCCAAGGACAGCTTTTTTCCAACTAAGTAACATTCAAAAATCAGAAACTGTCTGCAGAATAATTAATCCATGCTTTTTCCACTTCTAGATTGAACTACCGCAATGCTCTACTCTGAGTAACCAGATAAAGCACTAAATAAACTTCAGTTAGTGCGAAACACGGCTGCTAGAATCCTGACTAGAACCCCAAAATTGGATCATATTACTCCAGTCTTAGCCTCTCTACACTGGCTTCCTGTTAAGGTTAGGGCTGATTTCAAGGTTTTACTGCTAACCTACAAAGCATTACATGGGCTTGCGCCTACCGATCTCTCTCTGATTTGGTCCTGCCATGTATACTTACACGCACGCTACGGTCACAAGACGCAGGCCTCCTTATTGTCCCTGGAATTTCTAAGCAAACAGCTGGAGGCAGAGCTTTCTCCTATAGAGCTCCATTTTTTGGAATGGTCTGTCAATCCATGTGAGAGACGCAGATTCTTTATTGAAGACTCATCTCTTCAGTAGGTCCTATGATTGAGTGTAGTTTTGCCCAGGGTTGTGAATGTGAACGGAAAAGCACTGGAGCGACGAACCGCCCTTGCTGTCTCTGCCTGGCCGGTTCCATTCTCTCTACTGGGATTCTCTGCCTCTAACCCTATTACGGGGGCTGAGACACTGGCTTACTGGTGTCCTTTCATGCCGTCCCTAGGAATGGTGCATCGGTTGAGTCACTGACGTGATCTTCCTGTCTGGGTTGGCGCCACCCTCGGGTTTGTGCCATGGGGGAGATCTTGGTGGTCTATACTCAGCCTTGTCTCAGGGAAGTAAGTTGGTGGTATGGAGATATTCCTCAAGTGGTGTGGGGGCTGTGCTTTGGGAAAGTGGGTGGGGTTATATCCTGCCTGGTTGGCCCTGTCTGGGGGTATCGTCGGATGGGGCCACAGTGTCTCCCGAGCCCTCCTGTCTCAGCCTCCAGTATTAATGATGTAATAGTTTGTGTCGGGGGGCTAGGGTCAGTCTGTTATATCTGGAGTATTTATCCTATCTATCCGGTGTCCTGTGTGAATTTAAGTGTGCTCTCTCCAATTCTCTCTTTCTCTCTCTCTTTCTTTCTTTCTTTCTTTCTCTCGGAGGACCTGAGACGTAGGACCATGCCTCAGGACTACCTGGCATGATGACTCCTTGTTGTCCCCAGTCCACCTGGCCGTGCTGCTGCTCCAATTTCAACTGTTCTGCCTGTGGCTATGGAACCCTGACCTGTTTACTGTGATTAGGGATTTTTTCCTAGCCACCGTGCTTCTACACCTGCATTGCTTGCTGTTTGAGGTTTCTGTACAGCACTTTGATATATCAGCTGATATAAGAAGGGCTATATAAATACATTTGATTTTGATTTGACATGTTGCACTCTCTACAACCACTATGATTATTATTATTTGACCCTTCTGGTCATCTATGAACGTTTGAACATCTTGGCCACGTACTGTTATAATCTCCACCCGGCACAACTAGAAGAGGACTGGCCACCCCTCAGAGCCTGGTTCCTCTCTAGGTTTCTTCCTCGGTTCTGGCCTTTCTAGGGAGTTTTTCCTAGCCACAGTGCTTCTACATCTGGGTCTTTATAAATACATTTGATTTGATAGCACTAGCTAATCTGGGAGGCTATGAACACAAGGCTGTTAGCAGTAGATCAGAAAGTGCAACATGAAGAGATGCCAAGAAACAGTCTCACTGACTAGGCTGTTCTAGTGAATCACTAAAATGTCACTGAGATTAACATCATGATGATGTGTCTGATGGGAGAAGGATGATATACTGTATCCATTTGCTATGCTGTCTTTTGTGCTGAGGGTGCATCTCAATAGATTGAACAGTCTTTCTCTCCTTGTGTTTTCTCTTTCGTACAATCTACTGATCTGAAACCATGGCATTGGGGAAAGCAAGATGGTGGATAGCTGATCCACATACCAGGTATTTAGTCTTTCATTCACAATCACATCAGTGTAGAGAGCCAACAGAGACAAGGAGAAGAGGATGATGTGGATGATAATATGAGCCATTTAGCAGACGCTTTTATCCAAAGTGACTTACAGTCATGCATGCAAATATTTTACGTGTGTGTGAAATAAGGGAGGAACACTGTGAAACTGTCTGTCAGTTCAACTTGGGTGAATGATGCGCCTTTTTCATATGATTGTATTTTGAATGGTGGTGCTTGTCGGTAATCAGCTCACGCAATGTATTTAGGAACACATGTATCTGATCTACACGCTGCTCAGATACTTGGCAAGATTTCATGTTTGCATATATAATCCTGGTTACAGATCTTGTTGGGTATGTGAAGTGGAATAGATCCTCTCTTATGTTAGACTCCATCTCTACATAAAGAGATGTTGTCCAAAGCAAACTATCACTATTTCTATCACATAGTATCTGATGTTGACAGGACCAATAAAAATCCAAAGCAGCAACAATCCAATGCAGCTCTCATTGATGATAATACAATAAAGTCCTGTATTTTAACCACCAACCTGTATACAGTGCCTTGCGAAAGTATTCGGCCCCCTTGAACTTTGCAACCTTTTGCCACATTTCAGGCTTCAAACATAAATATATAAAACTGTATTTTTTTGTGAAGAATCAACAACAAGTGGGACACAATCATGATGTGGAACGACATTTATTGGATATTTCAAACTTTTTTAACAAATCAAAAACTGAAAAATTGGGCGTGCAAAATTATTCAGCCCCCTTAAGTTAATACTTTGTAGCGCCACCTTTTGCTGCGATTAGAGCTGTAAGTCGCTTGGGGTATGTCTCTATCAGTTTTGCACATCGAGAGACTGACATTTTTTCCCATTCCTCCTTGCAAAACAGCTCGAGCTCAGTGAGGTTGGATGGAGAGCATTTGTGAACAGCAGTTTTCAGTTCTTTCCACAAATTCTCGATTGGATTCAGGTCTGGACTTTGACTTGGCCATTCTAACACCTGTATATGTTTATTTTTGAACCATTACATTGTAGATTTTGCTTTATGTTTTGGATCATTGTCTTGTTGGAAGACAAATATCCGTCCCAGTCTCAGGTCTTTTGCAGACTCCATCAGGTTTTCTTCCAGAATGGTTCAGTATTTGGCTCCATCCATCTTCCCATCAATTTTAACCATCTTCCCTGTCCCTGCTGAAGAAAAGCAGGCCCAAACCATGATGCTGCCACCACCATGTTTGACAGTGGGTATGGTGTGTTCAGGGTGATGAGCTGTGTTGCTTTTACGCCAAACATAACGTTTTGCATTGTTGCCAAAAAGTTCAATTTTGGTTTCATCTGACCAGAGCACCTTCTTCCACATGTTTGGTGTGTCTCCCAGGTGGCTTGTGGCAAACTTTAAACAACACTTTTTATGGATATCTTTAAGAAATGGCTTTCTTCTTGCCACTCTTCCATAAAGGCCAGATTTGTGCAATATACGACTGATTGTTGTCCTATGGACAGAGTCTCCCACTTCAGCTGTAGATCTGTGCAGTTCATCCAGAGTGATCATGGGCCTCTTGGCTGCATCTCTGATCAGTCTTCTCCTTGTATGAGCTGAAAGTTTAGAGGGACGGCCAGGTCTTGGTAGATTTGCAGTGGTCTGATACTCCTTCCATGTCAATATTATCACTTGCACAGTGCTCCTTGGGATGTTTAAAGCTTGGGAAATCTTTTTGTATCCAAATCCGGCTTTAAACTTCTTCACAACAGTATCTCGGACCTGCCTGGTGTGTTCCTTGTTCTTCATGATGCTCTCTGCGCTTTTAACGGACCTCTGAGACTATCACAGTGCAGGTGCATTTCTACGGAGACTTGATTACACACAGGTGGATTGTATTTATCATCATTAGTCATTTAGGTCAACATTGGATAATTCAGAGATCCTCACTGAACTTCTGGAGAGAGTTTGCTGCACTGAAAGTAAAGGGGCTGAATAATTTTGCACGCCCAATTTTTCAGTTTTTGATTTGTTAAAAAAGTTTGAAATATCCAAT
Organism: Oncorhynchus masou masou; assembly: GCF_036934945.1. NCBI lineage: Eukaryota > Metazoa > Chordata > Actinopteri > Salmoniformes > Salmonidae > Oncorhynchus > Oncorhynchus masou. The sequence continues at coordinate 70,076,107 of NC_088239.1, read as the reverse complement.
AAATGTCGTTCCACTTCATGATTGTGTCCCACCTGTTGTTGATTCTTTACAAAAAAATACCGTTTTATATCTTTATGTTTGAAGCCTGAAATGTGGCAAAAGGTCGCAAAGTTCAAGGGGGCCGAATACTTTCACAAGGCACTGTATTTAGCCTATGATCAACCATCTGCAGAGAATTACTGAGACATCCCATTGTATTTTTAGCCATCTTCATTTAACTCCTGTATAGGACGGAGGTGTTAATACCACACCTGTGCTCGGAGTGGAACAGCTCTTTTTCGGACAGGTCCAGTCGCGCACAGCTACCCAAAATTACTTGATTTAAATAGGCAACAACAACCAAGGGGGATGGTAGAAGGGACGGGGAATGGGGGGAGGCACACGCACACAGAACGTCTGCCATATTGTGACAGCCTGCCAGTTTCTGACAAATGGGTGGCTGAGTGGATTGTTCATTTAATGTTTGACAGTGTAATTAAGTAAGCAGTAGCATATGCTCACGAGTAGTTTTTTTACCCTCCATTCCAGAAAAAGAGAGAGGTACCACTCGAAAGAGGACGAGTGAGCTAGTGAGCAGAAGGAGAGGGTGGGCATGGATGAATGAGAGTGTTGTTACAAGATAAGAGACAGAGACAGAGAGGGAGCTTTGTCTTTAGAAAGCTTGTGTAGACTCATATTTACTTCAGTTAAATACTGAATGAGACATTTGTGACTCGTTTCAAGAAACTAGGTGTATGTCGCAGGTCACTACTTCACAGGAGAGCGATTTGAACGTAATTCTTTAAAAAAAAATCAGAAATGCCAACTGGAACATGTGAACTTTCATGTGCCTTAATAACAGACTTGTATTCCATCTGTAAATATGAATAAAACTGTTAAATTACAAACCTAGTTGGTTTAGCCACAGAAAAAAATCAGCAACCTTCCCGCTAGCCATGATTGGCTGAGATAATGAGTGGGCTGGACATGCCGAGAGATGATTTCGGATTGGTCTGCCATATAGCACGCTTCCGTCTATTTGAGCTGGTCAGTATGTGTAGGTAATCCTGTCTAACGCAGCTTTTATTTATTTTTTATTGCGTCATAGAACTGCATATCATTGGTATCTCAGAGCCATTTGCTTTGCTAGTTAAAGCCTAATGTTAGCTATCTGGCTGGTTAGCTACCTGCAGATTCATGCAGGGTAGTAATGTCATGAGTTGGGATTATGGTTAAATGTTTACCTAGCTAGCTACATGTCTTAACAAAAGACTATGCAAGTAACCATTTCAATAGAATGTCACTGTGACAACTGTTAATAGACGTAGCTGGTAAATTCCCTCTGACTATCTACTCCGATTTCAGAGCAGTCTCGTCTGTGTGCCAGAGCGTAGAATAACTGACACATTTACAAACACTTAACTCCCATTGAATATGGCTGTAAATTTGTAAATGTTGGCACAAAAGGATTAATTGGTGCCAGCAGCACAGTGGCAATCACCAACGCTCTGAATAACATAAAAACAGTCTAACCAGCTTTGCTAGGGTGAGTAAAATGGTCAGTGAGCTGTTCTATAATTTGTGTCTGGAAGTAGCTATCAAGCTAGCCAACCTTAGCCAGTTAGCTTGGGTGCTTGACTGTTGTTGTTAGGACAGAACACTCGGATCAACACTTAAAGAGATAGGTGGGAATAAAGCGTTAAGAGGGCGTGAATGATGCTGAATGGATGTAGACAAAGAAGAGCTCTCCAGTAGGTACCAAATATTCGATGGCCATTTTCTCAAAAGTGAGGTTACAAGTTTATCAACTTTCAAAGCATAATTACTTTCCCATTGTTACTGAAATGCAGTGTATGATATACCATGCTGTAGCTCTGTGTCTCTGCTTTTATCTATTGTAAAAAAACACAATTTCAAAATGTCCTACATTAGACCGAATCAAGGTGGTCATTCACATTTCTAGAGAGAGGTAGAGAGAAAGAGAAGGAGAGAGAAAAAGGTAGTGCACAAAAGAAAGAGAGAAGGGACCATGCCCCAGGACTACCTGACATGATGACTCCTTGCTGTCCCAGTCCACCTGGCCATGCTGCTGCTCCAGTTTCAACTGTTCTGCCTTATTATTATTCGCCATGCTGGTCATTTATGAACATTTGAACATCTTGGCCATGTTCTGTTATAATCTCCACCCGGCACAGCCAGAAGAGGACTGGCCACCCCACATATGCTCTCTCTAATTCTCTCTTTCTTTCTCTCTCTCGGTGGACCTGAGCCCTAGGACCATGCCCCAGGACTACCTGACATGATGACTCCTTGCTGTCCCCAGTCCACCTGGCCGTGCTGCTGCTCCAGTTTCAACTGTTCTGCCTTATTATTATTGGACCATGCTGGTCATTTATGAACATTTGAACATCTTGGCCATGTTCTGTTATAATCTCCACCCGGCACAGCCAGAGGAGGACTGGCCACCCCACATAGCCTGGTTCCTCTCTAGGTTTCTTCCTAGGTTTTGGCCTTTCTGGGAGTTTTCCCTAGCCACCGTGCTTCTACACCTGCATTGCTTGCTGTTTGGGGTTTTAGGTTGGGTTTCTGTACAGCACTTTGAGATATCAGCTGATGTACGAAGGGCTATATAAATAAATTTGATTTGATTTGAAGGGACAAGGGAGAGAAAGAGAGAGAAAGAGAAAGAAAAGGAGGGAGAGAGAGAGAGAGAGAGAGAGAGAGAGAGAGAGAGAGAGAGAGAGAGAGAGAGAGAGAGAGAGAGAGAGAGAGAGAGAGAGAGAGAGAGAGAGAGAGAGAGAGAGAGAGAGAGAGAGAGAGAGAGAGAGAGAGAGAGAGAGAGAGAGAGAGAGAGAGAGAGAGAGAGAGAGAGAGAGAGAGAGAGAGAGAGAGAGAGAGAGAGAGAGAGAGAGAGAGAGAGAGAGAGAGAGAGAGAGAGAGAGAGAGAGAGAGAGAGACCTTAATTAATTGGCTTGAATTAAAAGCTCAGTACTGAGAATGATTCAAGTTCAAGAAATTGAACTGAAAGAGAAGAGACAGAAGATTTTTTTTTCTGTGCAATGGAGCGAGGAGGATGCAGATGAGGCTATCATAGATCATTTAACCTAATGGGTCAGTCTGAGCAGACATCACATTTCAGACCAAGTACATTGGGCTGACAACAGCTAGATAGACAAAGAAGGGTCAATGTGTTATGAGATTTTGATGAATAATGACTAAATTAGGTATACATTATTTAGCTTAAAAATACAACTAAACATAATACTACTATGTTACTGTATGGATGTATGAATCTTATTATAATCATAGTACTGAATATAATGTGTGTAATTATAATCAAGAATTAGCACAAGGACTGTCTGTTCCTTGTTTGAAACTAATGGAGCTATCGTCAGACTGGCTGGAATGCTGTGTTCCTTACAGGACATCCTGTCTCTACACAGGGAGAGGAGAGACCTTGGGCTTGAAGTAGATTATTTAACAGGTGGTGGACAATGTGGGAAGGCTTGTGAACTGTACTGCCATTGTATCAGAGTGGAGGAAGGACAGTTTAAAACCTATGATGTCATTTTTAGTATATAACCTGTTGTAAATTGTACCATGATCAGTACTCTCGAGAATAAACTCTATTGATTGATTTTTAGACTGGTCTCTGTCCATTTTATGCAAATAAGTATCTTACAAATTCTTAGAAATGGGCAGAGTGTTTTAATTGAATTGGTTGATAAACATATTTGTAAGTCGCTCTGGATAAGAGCGTCTGCTAAATGACTTAAATGTAAATGTAACATATAGGAATCCAATTCCTTTAACACAATGTTAATGTGTTGCTGCCTGTGTGACTGTAAAGGAGATTATGTGTTAAATTATTAGGAGATACAGTGGGGCAAAAAAATATTTAGTCAGCCACCAATTGTGCAAGTTCTCCCACTTAAAAAGATGAGAGTTTTTAATCATAGGTACACATCATAGGTACACAAAGATTGATTTTCATCATAGGTACACTTCAACTATGACAGACAAAATGAGAAAAAAACTATTTTTAATGAATTTATTTGCAAATTATGGTGGAAAATAAGTATTTGGTCAATAACAAAAGTTTATCTCAATACTTTGTTATATACCCTTTGTTGGGAATAACAGAGGTCAAACATTTTCTGTAAGTCTTCACAAGGTTTTCACACACTGTTGCTGGTATTTTGGCCCATTCCTCCATGCAGATCTCCTCTAGAGCAGTGATGTTTTGGGGCTGTTGCTGGGCAACACGGACTTTCAACTCCCTCCATAGATTTTCTATGGGGTTGAGATCTGGAGACTGGCTAGGCCACTCCAGGACCTTGAAATGCTTCTTACGAAGTCACTCCTTTGTTGCCTGGGAGGTGTGTTTGGGATCATTGTCATGCTGAAAGACCCAGCTACGTTTCATCTTCAATGCCCTTGCTGATGGAAGGAGGTTTTCACTCAAAATCTCACGATACATGGCCCCATTCATTCTTTCCTTTACACGGATCAGTCGTCCTGGTCCCTTTGCAGAAAAACAGGCCCAAAGCATGATGTTTCCACCCCCATGCTTCACAGTAGATATGGTGTTAATTGGATGCAACTCAGCAGTCTTTGTCCTCCAAACACGACGAGTTGAGTTTTTACCAAAAAGTTATATTTTGGTTTGATCTGACCATATGATATTCTCCCAATATTCTTCTGGATCATCCAAATGCTCTCTAGCAAACTTCAGACGGGCCTGGACATGTACTGGCTTAAGCAGGGGGACACGTCTGGCACTGCAGGATTTGAGTCCCTGGCGGCGTAGTGTGTTACTGATGGTAGGCTTTGTTATTTTGGTCCCAGGTCTCTGCAGGTCATTCACTAGGTTCCCCCGTGTGGTTCTGGGATTTTTTCTCACCGTCCTTGTGATCATTTTGACCCCACGGGGTGAGATCTTTCGTTGAGCCCCAGATTGAGGGAGATTATCAGTGGTCTTGTATGTCTTACATTTCCTAATAATTGCTCCCAAAGTTGATTTCTTCAAACCAAGCTGCTTACCTATTGCAGATTCAGTCTTCCCAGCCTGGTGCAGGTCTACAATTTTGTTTCTGGTGTCCTTTGACAGCTCTTTGGTCTTGGCCATAGTGGAGTTTGGAGTGTGACTGTTTGAGGTTGTGGACAGGTGTCTTTTATACTGATAACAAGTTCAAACAGGTGCCATTAATACAGGTAACGAGTGGAGGGCAGAGGAGCCTCTTAAACCTGTTGGGGCTAGGGGGCAGCATTTTCACTTTTGGATGAAAGGCGTGCCCAGAGTAAACTGCCTCCTACTCTTTCCCAGATTATTATTACTGGTGGATAGAAAACACTCTGATGTTTCTAAAACGGTTTGAATTATGTCTGTGAGTATAACAGAACTCATATGACAGACAAAACCCTGAGAAGAAATCCAAACAGGAAGTGAGACCTCGATTTTGAAAACAGTGCCATTTTAAGTCCAGCTGTTCTTCCGTTCCAATGCGTTTCTTCAGACAATGAAATTCTCCGGTTGGAACCTGATTGCTGATTAATGTTTAAAACATCCTAAATATGGATTGCATACATCATTTGACTTGTTTCTATGACCTGTAACATAACTTTTTGAGTTTTTGTCTGGAGGAATTGCTCGTGCTTTTTAAGGATTGAATGCTGGGCTGAACAAGCTAACAACAAGTGGCTAAATGATGGGCTTTATGGAACAAATCATTAATTTATTGTCGAACTGGGATTCCTGGAACTGCCTTCTGATGAAGATATTCAAAGGTAAGTGAATATTTATAGTGTTTTTTGTAGCTTCTGTTGATGCCAAAATGGCGGCTATTTCTCAGATTATTCTTTTTCCGTAAAGTTTTTTTTTTTAATCTGACACAGCAGCTGCATAGAGGATACGTTTATCTTTATTTATGTGAATAACACTTGCATCTTTTATCAATGTTTATTGTGAGTATTTCTGCAAAATCATCGGATGTTTTGGAATCAAAAAATTACTGCACGTAACACGCCAATATAAACTGAGATTTTATATGTATATATATATATATATATATATATATATGCACATTATCGAACAAAACACACAATACATGTATAACATGATGTCCTATGAGTGTCATCTGATGGAGATAATCAGAGGTTAGTGATTAATTGTATCTATATTTCTGCTTTTGTGACTCTATCCTTGGCTGTAAAAAATGTCTGTGTGTGTTTTTGAATTTGGTGGTGATCTAACAAAAATATATGTTGTTTTTTTGCTGTAAAACATTTTAAAAATCGGACATGATGGGTAGATTTACAAGATGTTTATCTTTAATTTGCTGTATTGGACTTGTTAATGTGTGAAAGTAAAATATTTCTAAAGATTATCTTTTGAATTTCCCGCGCCACATTTTCAGCTGAATGGGAGGGGGTGTTCCCTTTAGGGGACTCCTTGCCATAACTTAGGTCTGTGAGAGCCAGAAATCTTGCTGTGACCAAATACTTTTCCACCATAATTTGCAAATAAATTCATAAAAAATTTGATTTTCTGGATTTTTTTTCTCATTCTGTCTGTCATAGTTGAAGTGTACCCATGATGAAAATTACAGGCCTCTCATCTTTTTAAGTGGGAGAACTTGCACAATTGGTGGCTGACTAAATACTTTTTTGCCCCACTGTATATCACCTTGTGTCCATTAAACATGCATTAGCCAGGTTTGTTTGATGTAAGTGTGTATGATGATGAAACACGTGCTTGAGTTTTTATTCCCAGCTGTCCGTCATGCCAGCTAACAGTGAGTGAGACATCATTGTGGCCCAAACTGAGATGAAGCCAGCCATTAATTAAAGACACTCCATTTGATTAAATTAAGAGTGATCAGAGATGTGCTGATGAGGCACCAACCCTGTCAAGCGTTCAGCTACCCAATGGCCCCTGGAAGGCAGATTGATTCCCAAGTGAATCACTGTTCACGCTTTCTGTTGTTTGTCTGCACCGACCTGTATTGGATGAAGCAGTCAACAATGTAAAGCACTTAATCAAATAAATGACATAAGGACTCTACATAAGGACTCTGTAAAGTGATGTGTTACCTGAAAACACCTCTGTTTTTACTAATTTCCTCTAGAGAATGTACGCCTTGTTAGGAGAGAGTGGAAGAGATGAAGAGATGGAGGGGACAGGGAGGAGAGAGAAGGAGAGAAACAGAGTGACAGAGAGATCTTCCTCCGCCCTGTGTAAAGTGCCAAAGCCAGCCCTGTTCCTGTTTGTGGTTACTGGCAAGCCGCCAGCCAGAGAGGAGAGGAGGGGGAGAACAGGGTAACGTTAGCGATGACAGATGTGAGCGGTGTCAGTTTACCACCATTAGATTAATTATTCTCCCTGTCAGTCTACAAGCAGACGGGGATGTGCAGACTCACCGGAGGCCCAGGCATCCACACTGCCTCTCTTCCCTTCCCCCCCTCTTCCACTCAGCTCCTCATCTCCTTGCCCACAGTCCCAGTACAGAGTACAGACCACATGCACCCCCTAGGAAACTCAATAGAGAGATGAGAGATAAGAAATAGACTGTTTACAAGAAGCGGTGATATTGCAACAGCAGGAGAGGAGTCCTGTTCAACCTGGCCTTGAGCAGTTTTTATGTATATGCATATTCATGTAACATCAATCATCAGTTTGTCAAACTAGCACAATGCATGACAGCATTATAATTAATATAGAGAGTGTGTAACCACCAATACTTACTGTAATTCCTGAGACAATCTTCACTAGCAGTGAATATCATGCTTAACAGAGCATTCATAAGCCCTACATTTGAGGTTATGGATGAAGAACAATATTAGAAACTGTAGCTGAGGTGGGCTGGTCGGCCTCTCCCTGGCACCATCTCAGCCTGATGTTTAATCAGAGGAAGGTAATGACCCGCTCGCAGGGTGTTGACGTCCAGACGACAGTGATGAATTACTACCACATCCTCTGACCTCAGACGGGCCATAAACACACATAATTTCATTTCTTATTTTTTTCTTTATACATTTTTTGGCAGGCCGCAGCCTGCGGTGGTGATGGAGGAGGACGGTGTGGAAGGTACCAGGTGGCGCAGGTGGTGGAGGGAATGATCGATAGGGATGGAATCAAGGACAAGTTATATCTCTCTGCTAAGTTGCTCCAAAACTCTAAATGGGACTACTGCATTCAAAGGACATTCTTGAAGTTTCAACCAAACAGAAACAGGATGTGTCAATTAAGAAAATGGGAGGGATAAGGCTTTGAGAGATGACAGTCAGTGAAATCAGCAGCAGTGAATGCGGCATTTTCAAGGTCAGAGACGGCTTTCTGGGGCCTTGATGTCAAGAGCTGCCCCTGTAGAGAACCCAGCCTTGAGAAGTGAGATGCTTTCAATTGGATATATATATATAAATAAATAAGAGAAGAGAGAGAGAGAGAGAGAGAGAGAGAGAGAGAGAGAGAGCCAGCCGGCGTCTTGGTTTTTCTGTGAGCTTGAGAGTGTACATTGTGTATGCAAGTCCTTTTATAAGGCTGCACACTATTATAGCATTTGCCGCTAGACTCTAATAGCAGATAAAAGCAAAGTTGGGAATGTGAAATCCTCCTGCAGACAGATAAGCCAATATCATGAAATATTCAATTAAGTGCACAAACACTGACACGGTTTTATCACCTAGTTTGTTTCAGTCTATCTGAACTGTGCAGGGCAAGCAGCAGACAGAAGAGATGTGCTCCACCATCTAGGAGCAGAGGGACGAAACAATGACAGAATCATATTAACTCATATTAACTTTGATATTAATAACAGTATTGATACTATTTTCCCCCATAGCTTGAAACAGCAGGGAAAGGACAGGCACACAGACTGTAATGCAGCCAGTTCTCATCTGCTTCTGTATCTCTCCAACCTGTTTAAGGAAAATGGGGTCTGTAGCGCTCTTTGTAGACAATTGTACTGCTTGAATATATAGGTGCTATGTAAACATGGAGAAGTTCAGTTGATGCCACAGGAATAAGGACGACATTGTGCAAAAATTACTATTATCGAAAAACGAATGAACATATTATCTGGCCACAAGTATTATCCAGCAATTCAAACTACTGTTTTGCTAAAAAAAATTCAGCTGCACAAATTGCTCTAATTCTCTCATTCCTCATTTGCAATAAGCACAATATGAATTAACTTCCCCCGTAATACACTGGCCTTGCCATTGTCAATCAAACCGTGGTGGACTTGATCTATTCTCTGGCTGCTGCTAGTGCTGCTGTATGGATACTGGTGCATGCTAACGGAGCGGACCATGTTCTCACCACAGTTATGACAACTCTTTCTGTCCGTAGCTGTGCTGTTTCCCAGCCTCATTAATAACACCTCAATGTCTCTCCCACCTCCAGTTATTTAATCTATTCACCACACTATACCCAGATGGACAGATACCATCTGCTAGGGGTGGAGGGAGGAGAGGAGGGTGGAGGAGAGGAGGACAGTAAAGGAGAGGAAGGGAAAGAAGAGGCGAGGAAAGGAGAGGAGAACAAACCTGGAATATAGCAGCTCACTGAATAAGGCTACTTCTCTGTCTCAATGAGGGGGTGGAGAGAACTGTCAACTAGAACATTAGACTCCTAAAAAGAGAACGAGGGCAGTCTGGTCACAGATTAATATCCCTGCCATCAAATTATCTAACCATTTCACAGGATTCATTATGGCTAACAAGATATCCATGGATACGTCCCAGATGGGGCATTTAGGTACCAAGGGCATAAAGCTGTAACAGGCATAACAGGTTATCTGGGTATTCTTAATGCTGTGAAGTGGCTGGGCTGGGAGGTTAAGTGGTTAATGATAGCTGGCCTGTGGTTTTATTGGACGAGAGCACTTAATCTTTAGCACCACTCGGCTGATGGATGGCTGTAGATGGATTGAGGGATCGGTGGATTGATGACTCTCAGCCCCCACACACTTAACACATAAACATGCAACAGGAGAGGGGGAAAGACGCAGAAGACAATAGACACTACAATTAACATGGGGAAAAGGACAGGTAGTGTGTTGCTTAATGGAAGGAGAGAGGGAGAGAGAAACAGAGAGGGGGAGAGGAGAGAGAGAGTGGGGAATAGGAGAGAGACAGAGGGAGAGAGGAGGGGAGAGGAGGAGCGAGAGAGTGAGACAGAGAGAGGGAGAGGAGAGAGAGACAGAGAGGAGAGATGACATGGAGTCATTTCAGGGTTTATGCCAAAACTAAAAAACTAGACTCTAAAGCCAAATTAAGTATTGTACAGAGACATTACTCGGAGAATAGACTTGTCTAGACTCAAAGATCAATATATCCAAGTAGCTTTAGGCAAGAGGAAAACAATTACAGGCCAAATGAGCCAAGTACTAATAAAAAAATAGAAGTCCAGCGCTTCACTATTAAGTTTTTATAACAACAAATGACTGAGCCAAATATCCTCCATCAAATATTCTGACTCTATACTAAAACTTACCCTGAAATAAACCCAGCCAAACTGGTCTCTTATCTATTTTACCTCAATGACAGTTATACCCTAAACCTTAACCTCAACCCAAGCCCGATCCACAACTCTACCCAAACCCTAGCTTCATGTCCACATTCCTTTTCAAACTTAACCCTCAACCACAACCCAAACCTTTCCCCAACCCTTGGGACTAATAACAAAATAAGCACAGCTATGGAACACTGAATGTTTGAAAGAGATTAATCAAATCAAAGTTTATTTGTCACGTGAGCCGAATACAACAGGTGTAAACCTTACAGTGAAATGCTTCCTTACAGGCTCTAACCAATGGTGCCAAAAAAGGTATGTGTGTGTGTAGGTAAGTAAAGAAATAAAACAACAGTAGAACGACATTTGAAAAAAGAGTGGCAAGGCTATATACAGACACCTGTTAGTCAGGCTTATTGAGGTAGTATGTACATGTAGATATGGTTAAAGTGACTGTGTATATATGATGAACAGAGAGTAGCAGAAGAGTAAAAAGACAGGTTGCCGGGTGGTGGGACACAATGCAGATATCCCGGTTAGCCAATGTGCGGGAGCACTGGTTGGTTGGGCCAATTTAGGTAGTATGTACATGAATGTATAGTTAAAGTGACTAAGCATATAAGATAAGCAGAGAGTAGCAGCAGCGTAAAAGAGGGGTTGGGGGGTTGGGGGGGTCACACAATGCAAATAGTCTAATGGATTAGGGGTAAAAACTGTTGAGAAGCCTTTTTGTCCTAGACTTGGCACTCTGGTAACGCTTGCCATGCGGTAGTAGAGAGAACAGTCTATGACTGGGTTGGCTGGGGCCTGACAATTGTTAGGGCCTTCCTCTGACACAGGCTGGTGTAGAGGTCCTGGATGGCAGGCAGCTTAGCCCCAGTGATGTACTGGGCCGTACGCACTACCCTCTGAAGTGCCTTGCGGTCGGAGGCCGAGCAATTGCCGTACCAGGCAGTGATGCAACCAGTCAGGATGCTCTCGATGTTGCAGCTGTAGAACCTTTTGAGGATCTCAGGACCCATGCCAAATCTTTTTGGTTTCCTGAGGGGGAATAGGCTTTGTCGTGCCCTCTACACGACTGTCTTGGTGTGTTTGGACCAATCTAGTTTGTTGTTGATGTGGACACCAAGGAATTTGAAGGTCTCAACCTGCTCCACTACAGCCCCGTCGATGAGAATGGGGACGTGCTCGGTGCTCCTTTTCCTGTAGTCCACAATCATCTCCTTAGTCTTGGTTACATTGAGGGATAGGGATTGTTATTCTGGCACCACCAGGCCAGGTCTTTGACCTCCTCCCTATAGGCTGTCTCGTCGTTGTCGGTGATCAGGCCACTGTTGTGTCGTCAGAAAACTTAATGATGGTGTTGGAGACGTGCCTGGCCATGCAGTCGTGGGTGAACAGGGACTACAGGAGGGGACTGACCACGCACTAGGGAGCTCCAGTGTTGAGCATCAGCGTGGAAGATGTGTTGCTACCTTGCCTCACCACCTGGGGGTGGCCTGTCAGGACGTCCAGGATCCAGTTGCAGAGGGTGGTATTTAGTCCCAGGATCCTTAGCTTAGTGATGAGCTTTGAGGGTACTATAGTGTTGAACACTGAGCTATCCTTTTGTCCAGGTGGGAAAGGGCAGTGTAGAGTGCAGTAGAGATTGCGTCATTTGTGGATCTGTTTGGGCGGTATGCAAATTGGAGTGGGTCTAGGGTTTCTGGGATAATGATGTTGATGTGAGCCATTACCAGCTACGGACATAAGTGCTACGGGTCTGTAGTCATTTAGGCAGGTTGCATTTGTGTTCTTGGGCACAGGGACTATGGTGGTCTGCTTGAAGCATGTTGGTATTACAGACTCAATTAGGGACATGTGGAAAATGTCAGTGAAGACACCTGCCAGTTGGTCAGCACATGCCCGGAGCACACGTCCTGGTAATCCGTCTGGCCCCGCAGCCTTGTGTATGTTGACCTGTTTAAATATCTCACTCATGTCGGCTACAGAGAGTGTGATCACACAGTCGTCCGGAACAGCCGATAATCTCGTGCCTCAGTTTTGCTTGCCTCGAAGCGAGCATGGAAGTGATTTAGCTTGTCTGGTAGGCTCGTGTCACGGGGCAGCTCGCGGCTGGGCTTCCCTTTGTAGTCCCTTTGTAGTCCCTTTGTAATAGTTTGCAAGCCCTGCCACATCCAATGAGCGTCGGAGCAGGTGTAGTATGATTCAATCTTAGCCCTGTATTGACGCTTTGCCTGTTTGATGGTTCGTCGCAGGGCATAGCGGGATTTATTGTAAGCTTCCGGGTTAGAGTCCCGCACCTTGAAAGCGGCAGCTCTACCCTTTAGCTCAGTGTTGCCTGTAATCCATGGCTTCTGGTTGGGGTATGTACGTACAGTCACTGTGGGGACGACATCCTCAATGCACTTGATAAAGCCAGTGACTGATGTGGTGTACTCCTCAATGTCATCGGAAGAATCCCGGAACATGTTCCAGTCTGTGATAGCAAAGCAGTCCTGTAGTTTAGCATCTGCTTCATCTGACCATTTTTTTATAGACCGAGTCACTGGTGCTTCCTGCTTTAATTTTTGCTTGTAAGCAGGAATCAGGAGGATAGAGTTGTGGTCGGATTTACCAAATGGAGGGCGAGGGAGAGCTTTGTACGCGTCTCTGTGTGTGGAGTACAGGTGATCTAGAATTGTTTTTCCTCTGGTTGCACATTTAATATGTTGATAGAGATTTGGTAGAACTGATTTAAGTTTCCTTGCATTAAAGTCTCCGGCCACTAGGAGCGCCACCTCTGGGTGAGTGGTTTCCTGTTTGCTTATTTCCTTATACAGCTGACTGAATGCGGTCTTAGTGCCAACATCTGTCTGTGGTGGTAAATAAATAGCCACAAAAAGTATAGCTGAGAACTCTCTAGGCAAGTAGTGTAGCCTGCAGTTTATCACAATATACTCAACTTCAGGCGAGCAAAATATAGAGACTTCCTTAGATTTCGTGCACCAGCTGTTGTCTACAAATATGCACAGATCGCCCCCCCCCCTCGTCTTACCGGAGTGTACTGTTCTATCCTGCCAGTGCAGCGTGTATCCCACTAGCTGAATATCCATGTCGTCATTCAGCCATGATTCAGTGAAGCATAGGGATATTAAATTTTTTTTATATCCTGTTGGTAGGATATTCGTGATCTTACCTCGTCTAGTTTATTGTCCATTGACTGCACGTTGGCGAGTAATATTGACGTTAACGGCAGCTTTCCTAGTTGTCTTCTGTGGGTCCGGACGAGGCATCCGGCTCTTCGTCCTCTGCGTCGCTTCCTCTTGCGAATAATTGGGATGTCTGCCCTGTGGGTTGTTTGGAGAATATCTTGTGAGTCCTGCTTGCTGCTGTTGTTGTTGATGTTGAAGAAATCTTTGTCTAATCTGAGGTGAGTGATCGCTGTCCTGATATCCAGAAGCTCTTTTCTTCCGTAAAATACGGTTGCAGAAACATTATGTACAAAATAATTTACAAATATCGTTAAAAAAATCACATAATAGCACAATTGGTTAGGAGACCGTAAAACGGTGGCCATCTCCTCCGGCGCCATCTTGGAAAAAAATAATTACATAACTTGGCATCTACGGTACTGCCTCCCATTCCATCAGGTGATTCCTACACATTTTTCCTAGCGTGATGCCTAATTGCCTCTCCATTCCAGATGTGCTTTCCTGCCACTAAATGGAAGGTGGCCTGGGACAATGATATAAAGTGTAGGGGTATTGGGTAAGGGCATTGAGAGTGCTGATGAGGGACCAAGACGTTCAAAGTATGTAATCTCTTGGATGGTTCATGGACCACAGGTCTGCCCAAAATAGAACAGAGCAGGCAGGAAGGAAGAGAGGCAGACAAACAGGAGAGAAATAAAATAAAAAATTAAATACAAAGGGGCCCAGCACCATATGCTCCTCTTGCTGGCACTTCAACATGGTACAAAGCTCTACCTGCAGGGCCAAGGTAAGTGTTCACAGCACTACCCATAAGTGCTTGTTGGAATATTGTAATGTATCACTCTCTGTCAGTGTCAGGGTAGCAGACGGTTGCTAAAGAACAATGGTTCCCAAACTTTTTATAGTCCCATAACGCTTCAAACATTCAACCTCCAGCTGCGCACCCCCTCTAGCACCGGGGTCAGTGCACTCTCAAATGTTGTTCTATACCATCATTGTAAGCCTGCCACACACACACCATAAGATTTATTAAATATAAGAATGAGTGTGAGTTTTTGTCACAATCCGCCTCATGGGAAGTGACAAAGAGCTCTTATATGACCAGGGCATATAATAATAATCAATAATCAATAGTTTTGTTCTTTATTTATCCTTCTTACATATTACACTTTATTTGTTCATCGAAAATTGTGAATAACTCACCACAGGTTAATGAGAAGGGTGTGCTTGAAAGGATGCACATAACTCTGCAATGTTGGGTTGTATTAGAGAGTGTCATGACTTCTGCCGAAGTCGAAGCCTCACCTTGTTTGGGCGGTGCTCGGCGGTCGACGTCACCGGTCTTCTAGGCATCATTGATCCATTTTTCATTGGTTTTGTCTTGTCTTCCTACACACCTGGTTTCAATCCAATTCATTACCTGTTGTGTATTTAACCCTCTGTTTCCCCTCATGTCTTTGTCAGAGATTGTTTGTTATTCAGTGCTGTGTTGTCTGTATTGGTGCGTGACGGGTCCTCCTACCCACTTTGTTTTATTGTTACATTTAGTGTTGGAATTATGTTTAGTTTTTGTTATTAAATAACTCCATTACATTCAGTTTGATTCTCCTGCGCCTTACTTCACTGCCACCTATACACGCGACTCTGAAAGAATCTCTGACCCAACATAAGGTCAGCAGGAGAAGGTACCCCGGCAATGGAGGTGGAGGAGCGAGTCATGGAACATACGGAGATGATTGACAATATGAGCGCTGCCATGGATCGTGTTGTCCAGAATATGGACCGCTGGGAGAGACAGGGAGTTAATTACCACCCCATCGACGGGGGGATTGTGCGATAGATCTCCTGCTAGATGCTGAACTTCCCAGGAGTCACGCGTATCCCCTGTCGCAAGCGGAGACGGTGGCTATGGAGGCATATGTCTCCGAATCCCTGCATCAGGGGTACATTCAGCCCTTCATTTCACTCGTCTCCTCGAGTTTCTTTTTTGTGAAGAAGAAGGATGGCGGTTTGCGCCCGTGCATTGATTATCGAGGTCTCAATAAAATCACGGTGAGATATAGTTACCCGCTACCTCTTATCACTTCGGCGATTGAGTCAATGCACGGGGCGCGCTTCTTCACTAAACTGGATGTCAGGAGTGCCTACAATCTGGTGCATATTCGGAAGGGAGACGAGTGGAAGACGGCATTTAGCACCACCTCAGGTCATTATGAGTACCTCGTCATGCCATATGGGTTGATGAATGCTCCATCAGTCTTCCAATCATTTGTAGATGAGATTTTCAAAGACCTGCACGGGCAGGGTGTAGTGGTGTATATCGATGACATCGTGATATACTCCGCTACACGTGCCGAGCACATGTCCCTGGTGCGCAAAGTGCTTGGTCGCCTGTTGGAGCATGATCTATATGTCAAGGCTGAGAAATGCTTGTTCTTCCAACAATCCATCTCCTTCCTAGGGCATCGGATTTCCACCTCAGGAGTTGAGATGGCGAGCGACCACATTGCAGCCGTGCGTAATTGGCCGACTCCCACCACGGTAAAGGAGGTGCAGCGATTCTAAGGGTTTGCCAAATACTACCGGAGGTTAATCCGGGATTTTGGTCTGGTTGCTGCTCCCATTACCTCACTGCTAAAGGTGGGCCTGGTGCGCTTGCAGGGCTTTTAGGCACCTGAAGGCTCTGTTTACCTCGGTTCCTGTGTTGGCTCATCCGGATCCCTCTTTGCCATTCATAGTGGAGGTGGACGCATCCGAAGCTGGGATTGGAGCAGTGCTCTCTCATCGCTCTCTCAGTGCTCGGGTACGCCACTGAAGCTCCGCCCTCAGGTACGCCACTGAAGCTCCGCTCCTGTGCCTTCTTTTTGAAGAAGCTCAGCCCTCGCGGAGCGAAACTATGATGTGGGGGACCGGGAGCTGTTGGCTGTCGTAAAAGCCTTGAAGGCGTGGAGACATTGGCTTGAGGGGGCTAAACACCCTTTTCTCATCTGGACTGACCATCGCAATCTGGAGTAGATCCGGGAGGCGAGGAGACTGAATCCTCGTCAGGCAAGGTGGGCCATGTTTTTCACTTGTTTTGTGTTTTCTCTCTCTTACAGACCAGGCTCCCAGAAGGTTAAGGCAGACACACTGTCCCGGCTGTATGACACAGAGGAGCGGTCCATGGATCCCACTCCCATACTCCCAGCTTCTTGTTTGGTGGCGCCGGTAGTGTGGGAGCTGGACGCGGACATTGAGCGGGCGTCACGTGCAGAGCCCTCTCCCCCTCAGTGTCCAGCTGGGCGTCTGTACGTTCCGTCTGCTGTCCACGACCGACTGATCTATTGGGCCCACACGTCACCCTCCTCTAGTCATCCTGGGATTGGTTGGACGGTGCGCTGTCCTGATGGGAGGTACTGGTGGCCCACTTTAGCTAAGGACATGAGGATTTATGTTTCCTCCTTCTCAGTGTGCGCCCAGTGCAAGGCTCCTAGACACCTGCCCAGAGGTAAGTTACAAACCTTACCATTTCCACAACGGCCGTGGTTGCACCTGTCGGTGGATTTTTTTAACTGATCTTCCACAGGGTAACACCACGATCCTGGTCGTTGTGGATTGTTTTTCTAAGTCCTGTCGTCTCCTCCCTTTGCCCGGTCTCCCTACAGCCTTACAAAGTGCGGAGGCCCTGTTTACACACATTTTCCGGCACTATGGGGTGCCTGAGGATATAGTGTCTGATCGCGGTCCCCAGTTCACATCATGGGTCTGGAAGGCATTCATGGAACGTCTGGGGGTCTCGGTCAGCCTTACCTCAGGTTTTCATCCTGAGAGTAATGGGCAGGTAGAGAGTTAACCAGGGTGTGGATAGGTTTCTGCGGTCTTATTGCCAGGACTGGCCGGAGGAGTGGGCGAAGTTTGTGCCCTGTGCAGAGATGGCCCAGAACTTGCTACGCAACTCCTCCACTAACCTTTCTCCCTTTCAATGTGTATTAGGGTATCAGCCAGTTCTGGCTCCTTGGCATCAGAGTCAGACCAAGGCTCCTGCGGTGGACAATTGGTTCCGGGCGTGCGGAGGAACCCTGGGAGGCCACCCACGTCCACCTTCAGCGTGCCATACTGCACCAGAAAGTTGGCGCGGATCGTCACCGCAGTGAGGCACCGGTGTTCGCACCATGGGACAGGGTCTGGCTCTCGACCCGAAACCTGCCCCTCCGGCTGTCCTGGCTGAAGCTGGTTCCGAGGTTTGTGGGACCGTTTAATGTCCTGAGGAGAGGGAACGAGGTATGTTATAGGTTACAGCTACCCACTAATTACCGTATTAACCTCTCGTTCCATGTGTCTCTCCTCAGGCTCAAGGAAGCTGAAGTGCGGGATGTTCCACCGCCCCCTCTGGACATCGAGGGGGTCCCGGCGTAGTCTGTTCGATCCATCTTGGATTCGAGACATCGGGTGAGGGGCCTTCAGTACCTCATGGACTGGGAGGGGTACGGTCCGGAAGAGAGATGCTGGGTTCCGGTGGAGGACATATTAGATCTTTCCAAGTTGTGAGAATTCCACCATCTCCATCTGGATCGCCCTGCACATCTGTCAGTTTGATTCTCATGCGCCTGACTTCCCTGCCACCTATACACACGACTCTGACAGAGTCTGTCTTAAATAACTGTCCACACACAGTCTGGCCTGTATTTAGTTTTCATGCTAGCGAGGGCCGAGAATCCACTCTCACATAGGCATGTGGTTGCAAAGGGCATCAGTGTCTTAACAGCGCGATTTGCCAAGGAAAGACACTCTAAGCGCAGCCCATTCTAGAAATCTGGCAGTGGCTTCTGATTAAATTCAATTTTCACAGAACCGCTTGTTGCAATTTCGATGAGACTCTCTTGTTCAGATATTGGTAAGTGGACTGGAGGCAGGGCATGAAAGGGATAACGAATCCAGCTGTTTGTGTCGTCTGTTTTGGGAAAGTACCTGCATAATGGCGCACCCAGCTCACTCAGGTGCTTCGCTATATCACATTTGACATTGTCCATAAGCTTGAGTTTACGGACAACATTACAGGAGAGGTCCCTGTAATCCTAGATTCAGATCATTCAGGCGAGAAAAAACATCACCCAGATAGGCCAGTCGTGTGAGAAACTCGTCCTCGTGCAAGCGGACAGACATTTGAAAATTATGGTCAGTAAAGACAACTATGCTCTCATTTAAAAAAAATGTGTCAATACTTTGCCCCTTGATCATCAGTGCATTTATCTTGTAAATGCGTTTCATGGCCATATCATTGCATAACATACCCCCCCCTCCCCCACGAGTTCAGGGGCCTTGCTTTAACAAAAGTAACCATTTTCAATGTTATGTCCTAAACATCTTTCAAGCTGTCAGGTATTCCCTTGGCAGCAAGAGCCTCTCGGTAGATGCTGCAGTGGATCCAAGTGGCATCAGGAGCAACTGCTTACACGTGCGTTACCACTCCACTATGTCTCCCTGTCATGGCTTTTGTGCCATGAGTACAGATACCAACACATCTTGACCACAAGTCCATTTGATGTCACAAAGCTGTCCACTACTTTAAAAATATCCTCTCATGTTGTCCTGGTTTCCAGTGGTTTGCAGAAGAGTGTGTCTTCCTTAATTGACCCCCCATAAACGTAACAGACATATACCGGGAGCTGTGCCAAGCCCGCAACACCTGTTGACTCATCCAGCTGTAACGCATATAATTCACTGGCTTGTATGCGAAGCAGTAATTGTTTCAAAACATCTCCTGCCATGTCACTGATGCGTTGTGAAACAGTGTTGTTTGATGAAGACATTGTCTGTATAGTTTTTTTGCCCTTTTCCCCCAGCATTGTCCCAGACATATCCGTGGCAGCAGGAAGAATTAAGTCCTCCACAATAGTATGGGGCTTGCCTGTCCTAGCCACTCGGTAGCTCACCATATAAGACACTTCTAGCCCCTTCTTGTTAATGGTATCTTTTATTACTACTCGAAAGTCATCTTTATTCTCGTTCAAAAAACTCCTGTGGCTTATTTTTCTTATTGTCATGTATTGTTTCGAAATGTCTGAGTAAGAGTGAAGGTTTCCCACGAGAGTAATGGTTAATGCGATTGGATGGTGATTATTTGACTAGGCTACCTGTATTTGACATTATGTTGTTATTTTGCTGAACACTAGATGGTTGAATTTTATTTTTGGCAGTGAAACGAGGCTACTCTAGCGAGAAAAAAACCTCACCCAAATGTATAGCCCTGTTGGTAAATACAAATGTACTGTTGAAAATGTGAATCACATTTGCATTGCGCGTATCCCTGGGAGTACCCAGTTTGGGAATACCTGCTGTAGAACAACCTCACTGTCTGTGTCTGTTTGCATCAGCTCATTTCCCCCCGTTTTTGTCACCATGATGACAGTAACCTTTGATCTTGAATATACTGTAATTATAAAATTCTCCATCTGCTGCTACCATGTCTCGCAACAGCTAGAACCCCAGTACCTTCTGAGCATGGTCTTCCGTTGGGAATATGCTGCTGCCCAGTTCACAGGAACTGAGTTTAAAGATGTCAAAGACGGTTATGTTCCCCATGACAATAAGAAACAAGGAGGAGAGTAAAGAGAGGGAGAGATAGAGGAAGAGGCTAATTAATTATATGCATGCTAATGATAATCTCCTACTATACCCCTTTTGAATAATCTAATTTTGACCCAAACTAATGTGTAATTCACCTGCATTTCTGTGGAGAAAACAACACAAGCCAACTGAGTGCCGCATATTTACACATCAAACACACTCCTTTACCTCCTACCCCTCTCTCTCCCTCCCTCCTCTCCCCTCTTCTCTCCTTCCGTTTGGAAGATGCTACTGCTCTGAACACAAGACAAACAGACACTGGGGATCCTCATCTTAATAAGAGGTACAACCATAGAGCTAGATAGAGGACTCATCTTTATATCATTGCCATTATAGTGTTTGTGACAGCATGAGTATCGCCATTGTGACTACAACCCATAGCAATCCCCACTCAGTTGACTACTTTAAAATGCTGGAAGCATGGTGGAAGCCCTCAATGGCAATGTCAACACTGAAGTTAGTTATATTCATGAAGAGTCCTATATCTATCTTTATGTGTACAACATACAATGTACAGTACTTTATAAACTGGGTGGTTCGAGCCCTGACTGCTGATTCGCTGACAGCCGTGGTATATCAGATGTATACCACGTATATAACAAAACATTTATTTTTACTGCTTTAGTTATGTTGGTAACCAGTTTATAATAGCAATAAGGTACCTCTGGGGTTTGTGATTATATGGCCAATATACCATGACTAAGGGTTATGTCCAGGCACTCCGCGTTGAGTTGTGCATAAGAAAAGCCCTTAGCCGTGGTATATTGGCCATATACCACACCCCCTCTGGGTTATATCCATCCTATTTGGCCCTGTCCGGG
This sequence comes from Oncorhynchus masou masou, assembly GCF_036934945.1. Classification (NCBI taxonomy): domain Eukaryota; kingdom Metazoa; phylum Chordata; class Actinopteri; order Salmoniformes; family Salmonidae; genus Oncorhynchus; species Oncorhynchus masou. The sequence continues at coordinate 70,054,994 of NC_088239.1, read as the reverse complement.
GGTGTCCTCGGATGGGGCCACAGTGTCTCCTGACCCCTACTGTCTCAGCCTCCAGTATTTATGCTGCAGCAGTTTATGTGTCGGGGGGCTAGGGTCAGTTTGTTATATCTGGAGTACTTCTCCTGTCCTATTCGGTGTCCTGTGTGAATTTAAGTGTGCTCTCTCTAATTCTCTCTTTCTCTCTTTCTTTCTCTCTCTCGGAGGACCTGAGCCCTAGGACCATGCCTCAGGACTACCTGACATGAAGACTCCTTGCTGTCCCCAGTCCACCTGGCCGTGCTGCTGCTCCAGTTTCAACTGTTCTGCCTTATTATTATTGGACCATGCTGGTCATTTATGAACATTTGAACATCTTGGCCATGTTCTGTTATAATCTCCACCCGGCACAGCCAGAAGAGGACTGGCCACCCCACATAGCCTGGTTCCTCTCTAGGTTTCTTCCTAGGTTTTGGCCTTTCTAGGGAGTTTTTCCTAACCACCGTGCTTCTACACCTGCATTGCTTGCTGTTTGGGGTTTTAGGCTGGGTTTCTGTACAGCACTTTGAGATATCAGCTGATGTACGAAGGGCTATATAAATAAATTTGATTTGATTTGAATACTGTTAGAAATCCACTGCATTAAATGGAATATACAGAGATTTTGATAACAACGTTTTTAAAGATCCTGTTAGAATGCTGAAAGACAACCACCTAAATGGAAAACCAAAGCTAATTCAAAGATAAGCACCAGGCCTATGAAGAGATGATGAGAGGGTGTAAGTAACTCTGCATGTCGTTCTGTTTTAAACTCTGTTAACCCAGTATCAATATTTGTATCCTCTAGATACAGGAAGTATTCACACCCCTTGACTCTTTCCACATGTTGTTGTGTTACAGCCTGAATATCATATTCTAACTGTGCATTCTATAACTATGAATAAAAAAATGAAACATTTAACTTACTATTTGTATGTAGAGAGGTGATGATAGTCTTCCAACAGTCTGTAAAAGAGTGAGAAAAATGAATAAAACATATTTTTGTCCACATCTCACTGATGGTGGATTTTTGGATCAAGGTAGACTAACATAATACCAGTGTTTAGGTGAGTTGCAGTAATATTTCATTTATAAAAATTGCAAATTGTGACTAAAAAACATTTCATGATAATTCATTCTCTGTTTCTGAGATAAAGAGGGCGCCTTCCAGTAACACTATGGTGTCAATTTACATTTATTTTTAAATAATACAATAAATATACTACAAATGAACATTGGCTGTGGGTAGAGAGTTACAACATCACCATTCTCTCTCCACTTCACAATTATGGACATGACCGTTTTCAATTTTAGCATATGAAATTTAGCATTCTACCTATTTTAATAATAAAAAGTGGGTTGGAGATCATGTCATTGTAAAGTATAAAAACAAGAGAAAAAAACTTTACAATTTCATGCATACAGATAGGTTTTAATGCTTCAAAAGACATACAAGAGTGGGTGGCCACAGTAAACTTAAATTTATTGACATAAAACATAAAAACCAATATATCTTCTATCCTCTCTTACACAGGTTTGACAAGACCATAAAAACTAACAAACAGACAAACGTAAAACAAATCAAAAAACAAAAACAAAAAACGTTATTGGCAGCATTACTGCTGGTTCTGAAAATTGACAAAAATGTTTTGTCCTTTTATTGAAAGCAAACATGTTAAATTTGGAGTGCTTCATCGAAATGAACATTAAAAATGGATGATCAATAAGTGTATCTTAACGTAAATGGTTCAAGTCACATATCTAGAAGGTAAAAACAAAAAACATAAAAAACAAGCTACTTATGCAGGACAGTAAAACTTTCTGTGGCAGATGCTGTAGTGGTTAAAAGCAGGCAGAGTGCATAGTTTGTACAAGGATATAACTAGGGCTTAAGAAAGTAAAACAACAGTTAAATCAGAAGACCCCAAACAACAATACAAAAACAAGCTTTGCATCTGGCTTTTCTACCTTTAAGCGGGCTAATCTGATGGACTATTAAATATCGTTCACTAAAAACAAATCTAAATTTTTCATTTTTAAAAAATTTTTTTTTTTAAATATATGTTTGAAATTGTATTTTTGACTTGTACATGACACATCTGATTTTAATCATCATTAGACAATTCTACCACATTTTCAAATAGTTGATTTCAAAATACTTAGTGGATTCTTGGCCCTCTGGGAACTTAAAGCTATATAAAAAAAAGCCTTTGGTAAGAAAGTTAATGGTTTCAGGTACCAAACCTCCAAACTGTTCCTTGGCCATGTGCTTTGGAATACTCAAAGGGGGAGACACTCCGTACCCATTCCAAACCAGTCACCTTCACCCCCAACCCCGAAAAATAAAAGCAGTAAAAAGCTTGACAAAGTGAAAAAGATTATCCATTGCACAGAACACCAATCATGAGATCCATTCACAAAATGCACCATGTCTTGGAACCATGATATGCAAGCATTGCAGCATCGCGTCTACCATCTTCTTTCTTTTTTAAAGACATCTAAGAAAATTTGATAAATTAGCACCACATTCGGCAACTGAGTACAATCTTATTTCTATTAGCTCATTCCAAGTAAGTTGCAGTATGATCAGATGCTGTTAGTCTTTACTAAGTGGGCCTTGGAAGCAGAGAAATACATAAAATAAAATACTGCATGGATCTATGAATGAATATGAAGCAAACTGGCATGCATTAAAACACCCCATAGACATAAATAAGAATGTAGTGAAGATGTTGTTTCAGAGGTGATGGCTAAGAGGGTCAGGGTAAGGGACAGACAGACAGGGTAGTCATGGTGACGAGTTAACATCACCACCATCAGCTTACTGTACTTTCAAAATAACAACAAACTTGAAAATATCATAGCACCACAGGAGAAAAAATAGCACCTAAGTATTGATTTCTTGTGTTTCCTTGAAAAGTGACATCTCCTGCTGCATATATAGTTTGAGAGTAGAAATATGGAAGTATTGAAGGAAAAAAATATCAAAGTTGTTTATTAAGTTAATAAAATCTCAAAATGCACCCAAAATAAAGGACACAAGAAGAGGAGGAATGTTTGTCATTTTTATCTTGGTACATTTTCTGTTATGCTAATCAACTCTCACAGACTAGCGCAGAGTAATATTTCCATACTTTATTTTCATTCGGTTCTTAAATTACAATAAGGTGTTCTTCACACCCAGCAACAAGACAAGCACTCCTCATCTATTCTCCAATTTACATGTCCAATTCCTTACTTTAGTATCTGCGAATTTGATGTATTCCAATGACCATCATCTTTTACCTCACGTCTTAAAAAGTTACATGCATGTTTTGAAGCCAGAAACAGTAAACATTACCAGGAAAAATATACAGAAAGTACTTACAAACATACAAAAAATATTTATATATATTTATATATATAAGTTCCATTCAGAAGAATGGGGAGACAATTATGCACAAAACAAAGCTTCCGAAATGAATGAAGGAGCAAACGAATGAACAAATTAATAAAATATTCAAAGTGGGAATTGAGAGAGAGACAAAGAAACAACAACAACAATAAACAATAAAAAAAAACGAAGAAGAAAACTGCCACATGGGATGGAGTCCATGGCAACCTTCTGAAACCAGTGGAGTAGCAGGTAAAAGTTTGCCTCCGGTGAGTTCGACAACCAGATTGGATTTACATCAAGTGCGCTGGGAGTGGGTGGAGGTTTGGGAACGGTGATAGGGGTCATGGGTGAAGATAGGGGTCGGTAGTATCTGACTTATTCAGTTTCAAAACTTGCATGTGATGGAGAAGGCACACTGAGGTTACAAGGTTGCTCTTTTTTTATTATTCTTATCGAATCCTCTAGAAATTTATTGTAGTATTCTCATCTTGATTTTTGTGTATTTTATTCATACTTGTTGCTTTTGGACACAGAATGTTTTACACAAATACAAATTGTCCTATTCATGTGTTTTGTTTCTGAGAAAATAAATATGCTTTTTATTTTCTCCATTTTGTTCAGTAAACAGTCTTAGCCGATGAAACAGACAGGACCCACTTCGAATCCAAACTTCTGCGTAGCCCCGCCGAAATCATTGAACATGATGTCAACAAAAGGCACCTGTTCCACCTTTGGTGTGTTGATCTCCAGTACTGTCTTTTCATAGCCCTTTTTCAACTGAAAAACAGAGAGGGATAGACAGAGTGAGTAGGTGCTACTGTACTTCGACCTCATTATACAGTATACAGTAGGGTTTATTTTTTGCATCAAATCTTAAATTCATTTCCCCCACTCCACACAGACATACAATTAATTTATTAAACGCAGAACGAGGGACAGCTCAGTTCGTTGTTTTGTGAAGTTTGTTGTTTTAAAAGTGTATTAGAAAGTTTCTTAGTAGCTAGCTAACTTTTTATGTTGGATCCCGCGACTCAGTTGGCATGGGTTGCTGGGTCTGTTACACTTTGTCCAATGATCCTGCTGACCAAGGCCAGTTCTGAGGAACTGTTTGGCGTAGCAGCTTGCCTAGCTGCCAGCTAGCTGCTTATCAAACTAGCAGGGTTTCTTGAGTGCTTGAATGCAGCCCGTGATGTGGTTAGCCATTGTGGCTGGGACTCTGGATTGTCCCAGGTTTGTGGCTGTCTAGATCCCTGCTATTTGTTGTTATAAATCTTCCCTGTGACCTGCCCTGTCTGAAACTATAAGGAGTAACAGCATAACTGTTGGTGTAATTTAATTTTATCAATTGAAAACCCTTAATCTATTTTATGAGAATTTGTAAGATTCTTGTTTGCATAGCTGTGAGGGGAACGGCACCGCAGTACCTCCAGGCTCTGATCAGGCCCTACACCCAAGCAAGGGCACTGCGTTCATCCACCTCTGGCCTGCTCGCCTCCCTACCATTGAGGAAGTACAGTTCCCGCTCAGCCCAGTCAAAACTGTTCGCTGCTCTGGCCCCCCAATGGTGGAACAAACTCCCTCACGACGCCAGGACAGCGGAGTCAATCACCACCTTCCGGAGACACCTGAAACCCCACCTCTTCAAGGAATACCTAGGATAGGATAAGTAATCCTTCTCACCCCCCCCTTAATGATTTAGATGCACTATTGTAAAGTGGCTGTTCCACTGGATGTCAGAAGGTGAATTCACCAATTTGTAAGTCGCTCAGGATAAGAGCGTCTGCTAAATGACTTAAATGTAATATGTAAATGTAATGCATAAAATAGACGGAGACCAGCCATTTCAATAATAGGTAACAGAATTTATTCTCGGAGCGCGCTGCCATGTTCCTACGAGCAACAGTTTATATACAATAACATGACGTCATTCCCTTGCTCCTAAAATGAATCTCCTCCTCCAGACCAGGTCAAAGGGAACTTTAAAGGTTCATTCTGAGTTCATTCTGACCCCCACAGCACATACACACAACACAACTGAATTAACGTTTTGACCCCTCAACATTATCGATCACCACTTAGCTGACAGTTCTAATTAACAGAAAACCTAGGAATGCACTCACTTCCTTATCTAAAACACCCCAGAGCTCAGTTTCGTCGGTTCAACCATAGGTTAACTACCTTATCTGTTTACTTAATCCACAAACCATTTCTTTCTTCCTAGTTGGAATGGTGTTCATTAACTTTAATTACTCCTTGTCCGTGTCACACAATCCCTTCTTATGAACTCATATTGTCAATCAGATATAATAAAACAGAGTATAAGTTTACTTAGTTACAGTTCTATTTGAAATGGGATATTGTTTATTCATTTCCTCATAATAATTCGAACAATAACCTACGTTGCTAGCTACCGTGACAAAGTCCAAAGCCAGCATGTGTACCATTGAGGACAGTGGTGTCTATCACACGTGAAGGATCTTTTCAACTAACAAAAATAGTTCTATAAGCAGTTGTTACAACAAGAACATAGCTTCAAGTGTTTTGTCAAAATACTGGTGGCTTCAACTAATTAAAGAATGGACGACCTAACCAGAGACGTCCAGGACCTGAAGAACCACTTGCAGATCTCCCAGGGTCAGCTCGATGAGTTGAAACAGGATAACGGCAAGATGACAGCAATCTGTTAAGGACATCAGTTCTGTGTGGGAATCCAGGATAACAATGATGGATACATCTCGAGGGACAATGAAGGTGGAATAGCTTGGTTGTTGACGGAATTTCAGAATCTAAACATGAGACCTGGACAGAGTCTGAGGACAAAGTGAGGGAAATGATCTCTGAGAAATTGAAGATGGACCACAGGTGAAGTGCGCCCATAGGACTGGATAACCCACCACTGGCCCAGGTGACAGGTCCAGGCCGAAAGTGGTCAAGTTCCTGAGATTCAAGGACAAGGTAGCTGTTCTGGAAAGAGCCAATAACTTGAGAGGAACGTATATCTTCCTGAACAAGGACTATCCTGAAGCTGTGCACCAGAAGAGGAAAGAACTGATCCCAGCCATGAAAGCTGGCAGAGTGCGTGGGGACATTTCTTACATCCGCTATGACAGGCTCATTGTCCACCCTCCATCCCAGAAGCTTGGAAGGGATAAGAGAGCCAAGCCTATGGGTCCGTAGCTTCAACCCCGCAGCACACATACACACACATTGATTAACGGATTGCTGAATGTATATTTTTTATTTTGCTTTGTTTGCTCTTTTCCATATTATGTATATCTCTGATAAGCTACCCAGGAAAGGGCTGAAAATAGCCCATATTAATATATGTAGCCTTAGAAACAAGGTTCATGAAATCAATAACTTACTAACATCAGATAACATTCATATATTAGCCATTTATGAGACTCACTTAGACAATTCAGTTGATGATACAGCAGTAGCAATACAATGATATAACATCTATAGAAGAGACAGAAATGCTGATGGGGGAGGTGTTGATGTATATATTCAGAGCCATATCCCTGTAATGCTTAGAGAAGATCTTATGTCAAGTGTTATTGAAGTGTTGTGGTTGCAGGTTCACCTGGCACATCTAAAGCCTTTTCTTTTGGGGTGTTGCTATAGGCTACCAAGTGCTAATAGTCAGTATCTAAATAATATGCGTGAAATGCTTGATAGTGTATGTATAAGCAGAGAGGTTTACTTTCTTGGGGACCTGAATATTGACTGGTTTTCATCAAGCTGTCCACTCAAAAGGAAGCTTCTTACTGTAATCAGTGCCTGTAATCTTAATGGCATTACACAAAGTCTGAAATCCCAAATTCAACAATGAGTGGTTTTGAAAGAATCAGTAGCTAACTGCAAACATTGCAAAGCAATCACTAGTCTGCTATTCAGAGGAGTGGATGTGTGGTTCCAAGTCTGGGATTAAGGATCTCTTTTCCAAGCTTAAAATGATAAACATAAAAAATTGGCCATGCTGTCAATGAAGCGTAATTGGTGCTACGCTCAAAACAACTGTTAACTTGGAATAGCGAAATCTGACTTCAGTGAGTTCAAGACAACAAGGAACTCTGGAAAAATAAGCTCGAACTGGGAAAAAATGTGTTGAACGGTCATCCAACCCGGAATTCTAAATCCGGAACTTGGGCCTCTTTCTAGAGCTACAACCAGAAGATCACTGACGTCATCATGATTCTACCTTGTTGTTTTTCCCGAGTTCCCAGTTGTCTTGAAAGAACCATAAATCCAGAGAATGCCAAACTTTGTTAACAAAGTTTGATGACAAAATTTGCCCACGAAGGACCGCCGCGCACCTTCCTGTCCAAAAGAGCACAGCACAACAAGGTGAGTCTAAAAATGTCTTGTATGCTGCTGCATAAATGATGTCATATGCCAGGGAGATATGTATACTGTAGCAAAGAAATTATTAATAAGTGAATGTGTTGTGTATCAAGCTGTTAGTAGCTCATTTGCCTCACTCTAATAATTTGGCATATTTTCCCATCTTTATTTCGCCTACTGATCTTACCTGGTGGAGCACATGTAGCCTATAACCTGTTATATGAGAAATGTAATCATTGAATATTCCAAGAGCTTTCATTGTCTGCTTATATGCCCCCTTTATTCATCCCTTTAGTCATGCTCCTTTTATTTATCCATTTAGCCCATCCAACTACCTCATCCCCATACTGTATTTATTTATTTATCTTGCTCCTTTGCACCCCAGTATCTCTCCTTGCACATTCATCTTCTGCACATCAATCACTACAGTGTTTAATTGGTATATTGTAATTACTTCGCCACCATGGCCTATTTATTGCCTTTACCTCCCTTATCTTCCCTCATTTGCACTAACTGTATATATACTTTTTCTACTGTATTATTGACTGTATGTTTGTTTATTGCATGTGTAACTCTGTGTTGTTGTATGTGTCAAACTGTTTTGCTTAATCTTGGTCAGCTCGCAGTTGTAAATGAGAACTTGTTCTTAACTAGCCTACCTGGTTAAATAAAGGTGAAAAAAAATATTCCTACAGGTTCTGAGTTGGTGTACAGGGAGAACACTGTAAGAACGTTCTGAATTCTGTCGCTGTACATTTCAAAAGTGCTGAACAAATAGTTATATTGACTATGTCTGTCCTAGCTCACTCATTAATGTCTTTATTGAAATTACGGATTGCCTCTTATCGGCTTGTTGTCCTCAAATGCCATACTTTGTACATCTTAATTATCTGTAGAATCTGTAGAAAGTAATCAGCCATATCAGCTATGTTTTTTTAGAGGCAGTACATTAGGATGAATTAACTGTTTCGCTGCCAGACAAGGCTTCACTGATAGCCAGCCAAGCACAATGTAACATTTTTGGGGGAATACTTTAAATGAAATTATGGGCAGAAAGGCTAATTCACCTCCATCTTTCATCAAATCAGATGGCTTATTCATCACAAAACCATTTGATGTTGCCAAATAGTAAATGATTACTTCATTGGCAAAGTGGGAAAACTTAGGCAGGAAATGTCAACAATGTACAGTGAGCCATCGTATTCATGAATAAAAAAATAAAAAAAATGAATTTTGAAATTTTGAATTTTGAAAATAAAGTGTGGGAGTAGTGGAAAAATGATTGTTATCAATCAATAATGACAAACCTCCTGGCATTGACAATTTAGATGGAAAGCTACTTAGGATGATAGCTGACTCTATAGCCCCTCCTATCTGTTATATCTTTCATCTGAGCCTAGAGGAAAGTCTTTGTCCTCAGGCCTGGAGGGAAGCCAAAGTAATTCCACTACCCAAGAGTGGTAAAGCGGCCATTACTGATTCTAACAGCAGACCTATAAGCTTGCTGCCAGCTCTTAGCAAACATATGTGTTATGGCTTATCAATGTCTCCCATATTATGGATTCAGAGATATCTAATAAAACTCAAAGGGTTTTCTTTAATGGAAGCTTCTCTAATGTCAAACATGGAAAGTGTGGTGTACCGCAGGGCAGCTCTCTAGGCCCTCTACTCTTTTCTATTTTTAACAATGACCTGTCACTGGCATTAAACAAAGCATGTGTGTCCATGTATGCTGATGATTCAACCATATATGCGTCAGCAACTACAGCTAATGAAATCACTGAGACCCTTAACCTCTTACACCTATGGTGGCGCTATTTCATTTTTGGAAGAAAAACGTTCCCGTTTTAAACAAGATATTTTGTCACAAAAAGATGCTCGACTATGCATATAATTGCTACTGTTCGAAAGAAAACACTCTGACGTGTCCAGAAATACAAATATCTTCTCTGTGCGTGCCCTTTAACGTGAGCTTCAGGCAAAACCAAGATGACTTGGCATCCAGGAAATGACAAGGATTTTTGAGGCTCTGTCTTTCATGATCTCCTTATATGGCTGTGAACGCAAGAGGAATGAGTCTGCCCTTTCTGTCGTTTCCCCAAGGTGTCTGCAGCATTGTGACGTATTTGTAGGCAGATCATTGGAAGATTGACCATAAGAGACCACATTTACCACGTGTCCGCCCGGTGTCCTGCGCCGAAATTGGTGCGCAAAAGTCACCTGCCAGTATTTTTCCATGGGGCACAGAGAGAGAAGCAAGCTTCCACGAACTGCATGTCAATGAAGAGATATGTGAAAAAACACCTTGAGGATTGATTCCAAACAACGTTTGCCATGTTTCGGTCGATATTATGTAGTTAATCCGGAAAAAGTTTCACGTTGTAGGTGACTGCATTTTCGGTTCGTTTCGGTAGCCAGGCGCAATGTAGAAAACGGAACGATTTCGCCTACACACAGACGCTTTCAGGAAACACTGCGCATCTGGTATGTGGCTGGGAGTCTCCTCATTGAAAACATCAGAAGCTCTTCAAAGGTAAATGATTTTATTTATTTGGTTATCTGGCTTTTGTGAAAATGTTGCGTGCTACATGCTACACAAAATGCTATGCTAGCTTTGCATACTCTTACACAAATTAGTCAATTTCTATGGTTCAAAAGCATATTTTGAAAATCTGAGATGACAGTGTTGTTAAGAAAAGGCTAAGCTTGAGAGCAAACGCATTATTTTAATTTTATTTGCGATTTTCAGAAATCGTTAACGTTGCGTTATGCTAATGAGCCTGAGGCTTAGTCACAATCCCGGATCCGGGATGGGGAGTTTCAAGAGGTTAACAAAGAGTTGCTGTTTGTTTTGAAATGGGTAGCTAGTAATAAACTGGTCCTGAACATCTCTAAAACTAAAAGCATTGTATTTGGTACAAATCATTCCCTAAGTTCTATTCCTAGGCTGAATCTGGTAATGAACAAGTTGAGGAGACTAAATTACTTGGCGTTACCTTAGATTGTAAGGTCAAAACCTATAGATTCAATGGTTGTAAAGATGGGGGGGAGGTCTGTCCGTAATAAAGAGATGCTCTGCTTTTTTGACACCACACTCCAAAAAGCAAGCAGGCTCCAGCTTTGTCTTATCTTGACTACTGTCCTGTCGTGTGGTTGAGTGCTGCAAGGAAAGACCTAGTTAATCTGCAGCTGGCCCAGAACAGAGTGGCACGTCTTGCTCTTCATTGTAATCAGAGGGCTGATATAAATACTACTGTATGCATGCCAGTGTCTCTTGGCTAAGAGTTGAGGAGAGACTGACTGCATCACTTTTTTTTATAAGAAAATGTGTTTAAAATCCCAAATTGTTTGCATAGTCAACTAACACACAGCTCTGACACACACTTACCCCACCAGACATTCCGCCAGGGGTCTTTTCACAGTCTTTTCACAATCCAGGACAAATTCAAGAAAGTGTACAGTTTGATACAGTGCCTTGCGAAAGTATTCGGCCCCCTTGAACTTTGCGACCTTTTGCCACATTTCAGGCTTCAAACATAAAGATATAAAACTGTATTTTTTTGTGAAGAATCAACAACAAGTGGGACACAATCATGAAGTGGAACGACATTTATTGGATATTTCAAACTTTTTTAACAAATCAAAAACTGAAAAATTGGGCGTGCAAAATTATTCAGCCCCTTTACTTTCAGTGCAGCAAACTCTCTCCAGAAGTTCAGTGAGGATCTCTGAATGATCCAATGTTGACCTAAATGACTAATGATGATAAATACAATCCACCTGTGTGTAATCAAGTCTCCGTAGAAATGCACCTGCACTGTGATAGTCTCAGAGGTCCGTTAAAAGCGCAGAGAGCATCATGAAGAACAAGGAACACACCAGGCAGGTCCGAGATACTGTTGTGAAGAAGTTTAAAGCCGGATTTGGATACAAAAAGATTTCCCAAGCTTTAAACATCCCAAGGAGCACTGTGCAAGCGATAATATTGACATGGAAGGAGTATCAGACCACTGCAAATCTACCAAGTCCTGGCCGTCCCTCTAAACTTTCAGCTCATACAAGGAGAAGACTGATCAGAGATGCAGCCAAGAGGCCCATGATCACTCTGGATGAACTGCACAGATCTACAGCTGAGGTGGGAGACTCTGTCCATAGGACAACAATCAGTCGTATATTGCACAAATCTGGCCTTTATGGAAGAGTGGCAAGAAGAAAGCCATTTCTTGAAGATATCCATAAAAAGTGTCGTTTAAAGTTTGCCACAAGCCACCTGGGAGACACACCAAACATGTGGAAGAAGGTGCTCTGGTCAGATGAAACCAAAATTGAACTGTTTGGCAACAATGCAAAACGTTATGTTTGGCGTAAAAGCAACACAGCTCATCACCCTGAACACACCATACCCACTGTCAAACATGGTGGTGGCAGCATCATGGTTTGGGCCTGCTTTTCTTCAGCAGGGACAGGGAAGATGGTTAAAATTGATGGGAAGATGGATGGAGCCAAATACAGGACCATTCTGGAAGAAAACCTGATGAAGTCTGCAAAAGACCTGAGACTGGGACGGACAACAAGACAATGATCCAAAACATAAAGCAAAATCTACAATGGAATGGTTCAAAAATAAACATATCCAGGTGTTAGAATGGCCAAGTCAAAGTCCAGACCTGAATCCAATCGAGAATCTGTGGAAAGAACTGAAAACTGCTGTTCACAAATGCTCTCCATCCAACCTCACTGAGCTCGAGTTGTTTTGCAAGGAGGAATGGGAAAAAATTTCAGTCTCTCGATGTGCAAAACTGATAGAGACATACCCCAAGCGACTTACAGCTGTAATCGCAGCAAAAGGTGGCGCTACAAAGTATTAACTTAAAGGGGCTGAATAATTTTGCACGCCCAATTTTTCAGTTTTTGATTTGTTAAAAAAGTTTGAAATATCCAATAAATGTCGTTCCACTTCATGATTGTGTCCCACTTGTTGTTGATTCTTCACAAAAAAATACAGTTTTATATCTTAATGTTTGAAGCCTGAAATGTGGCAAAAGGTCGCAAAGTTCAAGGGGGCCGAGTACTTTCGCAAGGCACTGTATATAGCCATTATTGCATGGAATCTCATATTGCACAAATAAACAGCAAACCTGGTTTCAAAAAACAGATTAAGCAACACCTCACGGCACAATGCTTCTCCCCTATTTGACCTAGATAGTTTGTGTGTCTGTATTGATATGTAGGCTACATGCGCCTTCAGTCATTTTTGGTTTGTTTTTTAATGTAGTTCTGCCCTTGAGCTGTTGTCTATAAATGTTCTGTATTATGTCATGTTTCATGTTTTGTGTTGGACCCCAGGAAGAGTAGCTGCTGCTTTTGCAACAGCTAATGGGGATACTAATAAAATATCAAATACCAAAACAAAGACACACAATTCACTCCCCCACCCCACACAAACACATAATTCCTTCCCCCCACACCACACAGACACACAACTCACTCCACACATACACACAACTCACTCCCCCCACCCCACACAGACATACAATTCACTCCCCCCACCCCAGACAGACACATAATTCATTCCCCCCACCCCCCACACACACACAACTCACTCCCCCCACTCCACACATACACACAACTCACTCCCCCCACCCCACAGACATACAATTCACTCCCGCCACCCGCCTCCCCACACAGACACACAATTCACTCCCCACACCACATACAAATGCTGTTTTACACGTGACCGTCAAATCCCCTTACTCACACCTATGCCCTTACAAACACACACACACACACACTTCCCAACCCTTCCATCCACTCACCGCACAGCCGTCCACCACGGCTCTGATGTAGGGGTTGTTATCGTAGGACATCTCCTCGTCGTTGGAGCCCAGGAAGCGGATGGCCTTGTCGTATGAGTCCCCATCCTGGTTGTGCCAGGCCACTGATTGGTAGCAGTTGTAGGTGAGGTTTTGGCGGGCGGCCGCACTCAGCAGACGCAGGAAGGTCATCTGGACCACACCAATGGGGTTGCCCTCAGCGTCCACGTACGAGAGCTAGACAGAGAAGAAAGGAGATATAGGGTCTAGGCAGGAACAGACACTGTGGACTAATACAGACACTATACATACATACTATACATATTTGGGTACATCTGAAATGGCACCATATTCCCTAAATAGTGCACTACTTTTGAGCAGCGCTCTTGCGAAAAGTAGTAACCTATTTAAAGAATAGGGTGCCATTTCAGACACAACATTGTTTTATTGTTTGTTCTCTACCAAGAACACTCAAATCTACACATCACACCATTCTCCTGTACTGTGAGGTGTCTTGGGAAGGTTTCTCGCTTTTATCTGTGAATTCTAATTCTGACACCGAGTAGTGTCGTTGTGGGGATATGATTTCATATGACTTTAGATGGAGTGTTTCGCAGACAACAGACTGTAGGTGTATGCAGCAGCATGGGGGACTCAGAGCAATGACACACCGTCACTCAAACATGTCAGCATTCCTCACCTCTCTTTCCGGCGCTGCGGCTGCTTTGACAGAATTATAGAATGTCAATCGGTGCACACAGTGCGCCGCGACAAGGGTTTGTCCCATCAGTCACTGCAGCACCAGGGAGAGAGGGGGGTTGTGGGTAAGGAGATCAACGGCGGCCGGCTCGTCTCCAGAGGGTATGCTAAGCTTCATTACCCATAATTCATGGCGGCGCTACGTGAGTAGGATAGAATTCCGATTCCTCAGACAACAAATCAGGAGGGGGGATATACCAGAGGTGTTCCGGCTAGGTCCTTTAGAGTGAAATATCTAGGCTGTCATCAACCAGCTTTGGGAAAGATGGAGAGGCTCGCTGTGTTATGGGGTCTGTCTGTCTGGGGCTCTATGAGTAAGCTTGTGTCTGAGAAACAGTAAGGCAGACAGGAGTTACTACAGGAGCTCTAATCTACAGGCTCTGGGGCCTTAGATACTGACTGGCTTATTCTCTGCTGAAAGACTTCAATGGTTCTGTAGGAATAGCAGTCTACTAGCAATGAACAAGTGATGAATACTCTCAATCGAGGAGCTAACCGTAATTGAACACTTAAGCTTTAATTAAGAAAATTATGGAAATGTATTGTTTTGAAAGGAGCTCATTAGTAAATGTAAAACGTAATTGTATAAATGAAAAATAATAATAGTTTGGTTTAATCGGTTTCTGCAATTTAGAATTAGCCTAATTCGCCATGTTTAAGTGGAATTCTAAACCAACATGTGTTCTATTATACTAATGTATCTTGGATCTAATGATTACAAATCGTTCCGGATGACCCGTCCATTTGGGAACATCAGTCTTTGGTGTGATGCTATTTTACGCTGGAGATCTGTTTCCATACCAACCAACAGCGTTCCACCATCCGTTCCACAGGGTTCTCTTCTTCTTTCAGACAAACAGGACTGACTGAGACCAAGAGCCAAGCGCATGCAACGCCCATGCCATGCAGTCACAGCAGAGAGCCACTAATGTGTGTGTATAGATACATTCTCTCTCTCTCATGCACACACAGACAAACACACAGACACACACACACACACGTATGACTAAACCTGGACAATAATGGACATCACAGATTACTATTAAAGGGAAGTCAATCAAATCTGTTGTATTTTCAGGATCCCACAAGGTGGCCACACCATCATCAGATAGGAATTTGGGCTCATAGAGGATGATAACTATATCCATTGTGTCCAAGTAACAGTGTCTGTCTGTGAATCAGTGGCTCTTAAAGGGAGTAGTATCCCTCACCCCTCTGAGTGTCCAGGTACTCAGAAAGGCTAGGTAGATCCTCCCCTGCTCCTGTCTGTTCCTCCCCCTCCCTCATCCCTCCTCCCCGCTCTGCCCTGCAGAACCAGTGTGTAGAAACAGCCCTACATCGCCATGGAAACATTACC
This sequence comes from Oncorhynchus masou masou, assembly GCF_036934945.1. Lineage (NCBI taxonomy): Eukaryota > Metazoa > Chordata > Actinopteri > Salmoniformes > Salmonidae > Oncorhynchus > Oncorhynchus masou. The sequence continues at coordinate 70,039,330 of NC_088239.1, read as the reverse complement.
TCTTCATCGCAGCCGCAAGTCAAAAGTGGGTGTACCCAGAAGCCCCTGGGAATGTGACTGAGTGCCTGACTTTTGACTGTTCACATTGAATCAGTGTTGTAATCCTTTTGTGATTGAATGGGTAGGTGAATGTGTGGAATGAGTGTAGCAGGAACAAAATGGTGCCTAATCACTCTCCTGTGACTAGCTTCACATGATTTATGAATAGGTATCTATACAGTATGAGTATCTATGAGTCAACTGGAAATGCTGAGGGCAATAGGAGTAGTTGTTATAAATAGAAATGTGTTTCTAACCATGAGAGGCACTCAGTCACTTCTAGGTGATGCTCTCCAACTTCAGAGAGAGGCAGGTTGAGTGGATGCATTTACACTCATACTTTCCCATGGCAACATTCAGTACCAACACACTGATTTAATCAATTCTAGGACTTTTTGTACTACACTTACCTTTTTGTATTGAATTTATATTGTCTTTCTTCAATGGAAAATTGTCTTAACTTCTTCAACTACTAGTTGCCATGGTAAAGTATGTCTGTCAGTCTGTCTGTTCCATCAATGAAGTCTCCCTCTATTCTGGAAGGAAGAGACTCACCTACTGCAGTATGTCTTACTGGAGTTGTGCTGAGCTGACCTTGATCGTGCTGAACCATGCAGAGCTGTGTCGCCACAAACACAAGCCAGAGTGCCAGTCAAAGACCAGAGCCAACCAGTACAGGAACCATGCAGAACCAGCACTGACCCGAACCAGAACCAGAACCTAGAACCATGCAGGGCCCTCAGGCCCACAGAGACCCAGCCAGGAGTCACCCTAGCTGGGCCTCCAGAGACCTGCGGGTGTGCCACTTACCAGGGAACCTCGCTTGTAGCGACTATACCAAGAGCCTGGGGAGTCTTTGGGCCATTTTGCCATTTTGCTCTGTAAAATATGAGATGAGCTGTTCAGGAAAAAGGGAAGGGGACGGGGGGAAGGGGGCGTTAGGGGGGCTTACCAGTTTACCACGTTTGAATTCACTGAACCAGGAGCCAGGGATCTCCTTTACCCAGGAGGTGAGTCTAGTCTGGGTATGGATGGAGCAAAACGGGGAAGAGGAGGAGGACAAAAAATGGTTAAAGAAAGAATAACAGTAAGAACAGCCTCCTGAAAGAAATAACAACGTTATCCCTCGTTCTTCTAAACCCTCCCTGCCTTGGTCCATCTGTGGTGTCTGAGAGACCTGTAGTAGTATTGTGTGACACTGAACAGCCCGGGAGAGTGTAAAATACCTTAGCAAGCCATTATCGCATTTTGTGTAAACACTGGCTGGCAGCTAATTACTGATCAAATATTCATGAGTACACAGTGATTCATTAAGATATGTTGTATGCATCCTAAATGGGCCCTAGTCAAAAGGAGTGCACTATAAAAGGAGTAGGGTGCCATTTAGGATGCATCTGTTAGCCGCCAAAGGACCAGCTTAAAAATGCCCCCTTTCCCTTCAGCTCAGTGTTCTGCTCTATACCAAAATAGAAGTGACTATGCTTTTTATGGTGTTTATTTAAGCTTCTGCTGTATACTGTCGGTAAGGACAAGTGGCTTTGTTTTGTGGTTTCCATTTCAAACTAGATACGATTTTCTGAATATTATTATACCCCAGGAATGAGCTAGATCAGTCTGATACAGGGTTTATACAGGGCTTGTCATCAATGCCTTAATGTGTAAATTAATGTTCAGCTGGAGATCAATTAGCGCTGGGAGATAGCATACATTAAACACACCCTGCTGTCTTGAAAGGCACTTCCAGCTCTCCTAACATGAGTAGAGCAAGCAGCAGGGGATCCCACTGGAAGAGACCACTGATACCCTAGAACTGATACCTTCTACTGGAGGAGACCACTGATACCCTAGAACTGATCCCCTCTACTGGAGGAGACCACTGATACCCTATAACTGATCCCCTCTACTGGAGGAAACCACTGATACCCTAGAACTGATCCCTCTACTGGAGGAGACCACTGATACCCTACAACTGATCCCCTCTACTGGAGGAGACCACTGATACCCTACAACTGATCCCCTCTACTGGAGGAGAGAACTGATACCCTAGAACCGATCCCCTCTACCGAAGGAGACCACTGATACCCTAGAACTGATCCCTCTACTGGCGGAGGCCACTGATTACCCTAGATCTGATCCCTCTACCGAAGGAGACCACTGATACCCTAGAACTGATCCCTCTACTGGAGGAGAGAACTGATACCCTAGAACTGATCCCCTCTACTGGAGGAGAGAACTGATACCCTAGAACTGATCCCCTCTACTGGAGGAGAGAACTGATACCCTAGAACTGATCCCTCTACTGGAGGAGGCCACTGATACCCTAGAACTGATCCATCTACTGGAGGTGACCACTGATACCCTACAACTGATCCACTCTACTGGAAGAGACCACTGATACCCTACAACTGATCCCTTCTACTGGAGGAGACCACTGATACCCTAGAACTGATCCCCTCTACTGGAGGAGGCCACTGATACCCTATTACTGATCCCCTCTACTGGAGGAGATCACTGATACCCTATAACTGATCCCCTCTACTGGAGGAGACAACTGATACCCTAGAACTGATCCCCTCTACTGGAGGAGACCCCTGATACCCTAGAACTGATCCCTCTACTGGAGGAGACCACTGATACCCTAGAAGTGATCCCTCTACTGGAGGAGACCACTGAAACCCTAGAACTGATCCCCTCTACTGGAGGAGAGAACTGATACCCTAAAACTGATCCCCTCTACTGGAGGAGAGAACTGATACCCTAGAACCTATCCCTCTACTGGAGGAGACCACTGATACCCTTGAATTGATACCTCTACTGGAGGAGACCACTGATACCCTAGAACTGATTCCTCTACTGGAGGAGACCACTGATACCCTAGAACTGATCCCTCTACTGGAGGAGACCACTGATACCCTAGAACTGATCCCCTCTACTGGAGGAGAGAACTGATACCCTAGAACTGTTCCCCTCTACTGGAGGAGAGAACTGATACCCTAGAACTTATCCCTCTACTGGAGGAGACCACTGATACCCTAGAACTGATTCGCTCTACTTCTCACCCTTCTTTTTCTCTCCTGTCCTTTATCTATCTACTGTACCTCCTCTCCTCTATCCTCTCCTCTGCATAACTCATGATGGGTAGACTAGGGATACAGTGTTCCATGCTAGCAGGGAGGGAGAGATGGTGTTTTGTGTGTGTGTGTGTGTGTGTGTGTGTGTGTGTGTGTGTGTGTGTGTGTGTGTGTGTGTGTGTGTGTGTGTGTGTGTGTGTGTGTGTGCGTGTGTGTGCGCACACCTTCCCATGTGCATGTCAATGCATGGCAATGTCAGGGTCTCTGACCATGTGCCATCTCTCCACTCCTTCAAACTAACGAGGCCATCCCACTGGCCCATTCATCTGCCCAGCTATAAAAAGTGAAGTTCATTAATCAGAGTTTAAGCAAACTCCTGCTCCTCTGTGTCTCAATGTGCCAGCAGATCGTTAAAATGTCCTGTAGCTTAGAGCCCTTACAGATCTCCCCTGGCCTGCCGCAGACACAGTTTCCTGTGTTTTATCTCTCCTCTCCTTTCCTGTCCTCTCCTGTCCCCCTCTCCTCTACACCATGCATAACCAACCAGCAGCAAATTCCTCTCTGGGTGCCTGTCACCTGCCATAACCTATTTCAGGTGACTCGGCCAGGGACGACGCTCGGCCACTGACACTTACCTGGAGGATAGTACGTCAGAACTGTGTGTGTGTGTGTGTGCGCACGTGTGTTTGTGTGTGTGGACATGTGTGTGGAAGGGAGTCTTTGACTCTCTGTTGACAGTGAGGGACTGCCCCAAATATATTCTTTCTCATCATGACATGTCAGTAGTGTGTAACACCAAGAGTCTTACATGGAGCTGCTGCCCCTAGGGGCTTGGAGGACCCTGGGTATTACACTCATAGCAGTAAAGTAATAGTGATGCATGAATGTTACATACAGTGCCTTGCGAAAGTATTCGGCCCCCTTGAACTTTGCGACCTTTGGCACATTTCAGGCTTCAAACATAAAGATATAAAACTGTATTTATTTTTTTGTGAAGAATCAACAACAAGTGGGACACAATCATGAGTGGAACGACATTTATTGGATATTTCAAACTTTTTCAACAAATCAAAAACTGAAAAATTGGGCGTGCAAAATTATTCAGCCCCCTAAAGTTAATACTTTGTAGCACCACCTTTTGCTGCGATTACAGCTGTAAGTCGCTTGGGGTATGTCTCTATCAGTTTTGCACATCGAGAGACTGAATTTTTTTCCCATTCTTCCTTGCAAAACAGCTCGAGCTCAGTGAGGTTGGATGGAGAGCATTTGTGAACAGCAGTTTTCAGTTCTTTCCACAGATTCTCCATTGGATTCAGGTCTGGACTGACTTGGCCATTCTAACACCTGGATATGTTTATTTTTGGACCATTCCATTGTAGATTTTGCTTTATGCTTTGGATCATTGTCTTGTTGGAAGACAAATCTCCGTCCCAGTCTCAGGTCTTTTGCAGACTCCATCAGGTTTTCTTCCAGAATGGTCCTGTATTTGGCTCCATCCATCTTCCCATCAATTTTAACCATCTTCCCTGTCCCTGCTGAAGAAAAGCAGGCCCAAACCATGATGCTGCCACCACCATGTTTGACAGTGGGGATGGTGTGTTCATGGTGATGAGCTGTGTTGCTTTTACGCCAAACATAACGTTTTGCATTGTTGCCAAAAAGTTCAATTTTGGTTTCATCTGACCAGAGCACCTTCTTCCACATGTTTGGTGTGTCTCCCAGGTGGCTTGTGGCAAACTTTAAACTACACTTTTTATGGATATCTTTAAGAAATGGCTTTCTTCTTGCCACTCTTCCATAAAGGCCAGATGTGTGCAATATACGACTGATTGTTGTCCTATGGACAGAGTCTCCCACCTCAGCTGTAGATCTCTGCAGTTCATCCAGAGTGATCATGGGCCTCTTGGCTGCATCTCTGATCAGTCTTCTCCTTGTATGAGCTGAAATTTTAGAGGGACGGCCAGGTCTTGGTAGATTTGCAGTGGTCTGATACTCCTTCCATTTCAATATTATCACTTGCACAGTGCTCCTTGGGATGTTTAAAGCTTGGGAAATCTTTTTGTATCCAAATCCGGCTTTAAACCTCTTCACAACAGTATCTCGGACCTGCCTGGTGTGTTCCTTGTTCTTCATGATGCTCTCTGCGCTTTTAACGGACCTCTGAGACTATCACAGTGCAGGTGCATTTCTACGGAGACTTGATTACACACAGGTGGATTGTAGTTATCATCATTAGTCATTTAGGTCAACATTGGATCATTCAGAGATACTCACTGAACTTCTGGAGAGAGTTTGCTGCACTGAAAGTAAAGGGGCTGAATAATTTTGCACGCCCAATTTTTCAGTTTTTGATTTGTTAGAAAAGTTTGAAATATCCAATAAATGTCGTTCCACTTCATGATTGTGTCCCACTTGTTGTTGATTCTTAACAAAAAAATACAGATTTATATCTTTATGTTTGAAGCCTGAAATGTGGCAAAAGGTCGCAAAGTTCAACGGGGCCGAATACTTTCGCAAGGCACTGTATATGAGTGTTATGTGATTATGCAGTAGTATCAGGAGAGAGGTATATATGATTTATATGTGTAGTAGTTTGCCTGGGGCCAGGGAAGAATACATAAATATTAACTTATCTGCATCATACAGTTATTTAACCTGTCAATCAAATGGGGAATAGTTGACACTTGACAGAACAATGTATAAAGATTTTTTTATACACACTTTTTCAATCAACCAGAAATATCACTGTGCCATGCAGGCATGATGCATTTTAATAATTTGTATTTCCCTCATTATATACACCAAAACCTATAAAATGTGTATGGTTCCGGTTTTTAAGATGCATTTCTATCACTGGCTCTCAAAATGTGACTTTTACCAGTGGTGAGTGTAAAAGCACCATGACTTACCCCTTCAGACTTCTTATCAGGGTAGATACAGCTCTCTCCTCCTGCTGTGAAGTTGCAGTGGACCTTGAAAGAGTCCCTCGAGCAACCCTGGTTGGGGTCGATCCAGTATTCACCTGAAAATTATAAGAAATGGAGGGAGGGAGGGAGGGAGGGAGGGAGGGAGGGAGGGAGGGAGGGAGGGAGGGAGGGAGGGAGGGAGGGAGGGAGGGAGGGAGAAAATGGGGAAGAGGGAAAAGAAAGAGGGGAGGAGAGTGGGAAGGAGGGAACCTTAACAATTAGAAACCTTTTCATCAGAGATCATTCAATGTTTAAATTAGCATGATTTAGCATTCCAAGGAGAGACTATTCTATACCCCATATCATCAAATACCATCATATTTATAATCCTATTTCTCTATCACATTTAAATCCATTATAGTAGTGACACTTAGTGACACTTGGTCCTTGACCTATATAAAATAGCCCCACCTGTATAAAAAAAGATGGCTAGCACCAGCCACCTTTTCCAAACAAGTTTCAAGCACCGAACTTAGTAAGACTTCAGATTTAGTATTTCAGATCTCAAATCGATGCCCACCGTCGGGGAAGTCAGGGTGGCAGAGCTGCAGGTCCTTGCAGGTGCGGGCGGGGTTGCCCTGTGTTCCGAGTGGGTGCTTCATCTGCTCAATCTCTAGCTTGAGGGAGTTGAGGGATCCGAAGATCTCCTCCATTCCATCGTCGTAGTCCTTATAGTTGGCATCTGCATTGGCATCGTCCATCATCTGGCTGGCATCAATGTTCCTGCGGCTCCGCTTGGAGCTCGACTGCATGGGCAGCGGGTGGATGACATCACCAGGAGGACCCTATCGGGGTGGAGAAGGAGAGAGAGGGGGAGAGGAGGAGACATGGAAAGGGAGGGGGACAGAGATGAAGAAAGAAGAGGGGGGAGGGGGAGAGGGGGAGGAGGTGAGGAAGAAGTAAGAGGTGAGGAGACAGGGAAAGGAGAGGGGGAGAGGGAGGGAGGGGGGCGAAGATGAGGAAAGAAGAGGGGGTCAGGGGGAGGAGGTGAGGAAGAGAGGAAAGAGAGGAGGGGGAAAGGAAGGGGGGAGAGGAGGAGACAGGGAAAGGGAGGGGGGCGAAGATGAGGAAAGAAGAGGGGGGACAGGGGGAGGAGGTGAGGAAGAGAGGAAGAGGTGAGGAGACGGGGAAAGGAAGGGGGGAGAGGAGGAGACAGGGAAAGGGGGGGGCAGAGATGAGGAAAGAAGAGGGGGAGGAGGAGAGGAAGAGGTGAGGAGACGGGAAAAGGAGAGGGGGAGAGGAGGAGGTGATGAGACGAGGAAAGGAGAGGGGGGAGGAGGAGGGGAGGAGATGGAGAAAAGAGATGAAGGAAAGGGGGAGAGGTGGAGGAGGAGAGAGCGAGAGAAAGAGGGTAAGAGGGAAAGAGGGAAAGAGGGAGAGAAATGGGAGAGAGATGTTTTAGTCAGGATTCTACAAAACCACAAAACAACAACATGTAATGACATCACACAATCATGAAGATAACTTACAGGAGGCCCAGGTTGTCCAGGAACACCAGTCTCTCCCTTGGGACCAGTTTGACCCTGAGGAAGACAGGAAAGAACACAGCATCATACACACAGCCTCTATGGACAGTAGGACATGGTTTAGACTTTAGAAGCCCATATACACAACTTATATGGACAGTGGGACATGATTTCAAGGAGACAGTACGACATGGGACATGGTGGATTGTGGGGACGCTTACCGATGACCCCTTAGCTCCTTTAGGACCAGGAGGACCTGGTAATCCTGGAGGTCCCAGGGGACCAAGAGGACCTGAGGGGCCAGCAATACCCTGGAGGGAGAGAAGGAGAGAAAAAAGACAGGAAGGAGAGAAGAGAGGCTGATCAAACCACACTTGACTGTGTTGACTTGATATGATTAACTGTATTATCAGACCAAACCACAACATGTCACTTATTATTCGGTAAACATCGCTCAATAATCATGTAAACAACAGTTGTAGGTCTACTAACATTGTCTCCTTTGGGTCCTGATGTCCCCTGGGGGCCTGGCAGACCTCTGTCACCCTTCTCTCCCTGCTCTCCTGGGGGCCCGATCAGACCGATCAGACCAGGGTGGCCCTGAGGAGAGGAGAAACACAGATCAAAACAGGCATCAATAATCAATTAATTACTCACATCAATCTGCCTGTCAATCAATCTCTCTTCATATATCATTAGTGTGATGACTCACTGCCCTGGGGCTAATACCAGATACATAATCAATAGGTTTGAACACCAAGCCGTCAGTTATCATTCACTTGAATGTGTATAGTATGGAATATACAGTATCTCCATCGACAGATTTCAAGTGTATCCCTATAGAATTTTAGACATCAACATCATTAGCAATGGAAGAAGATCAATACAGTATGTGACTTTTAGCCATGCATGCAACAGGTATGTTAATATTTGACTGTAATATTTACAGTATAGTACAGGGGGGTGGGTTTTACCTTTTCTCCCTTAATGCCAGAGTCTCCCTTCAAACCTGGTAATCCTGGAGGACCCTGTGAGGGAGAGAGGAGGAAAAGAGGAGAGAGAGAGCAAGAGAGAGAGAGAGATGGAAATAATATGGGAGAGTTGTGGTAGAGAGGGATGGAAGGAAGGGGGCAGAGAAGTAGAGAGGGAGGTAAAGTAAAAGAGAGTGAGGACATATAACATTACATGTCTGACCCAATAAGACAAGCTACTGTGAATCCTGTGACATCCAATGACCTGGGTTTAGGGGTTAGAGGTCAGTTGTCTCACCATGGGTCCAGGGGGTCCGTCGGGTCCTGAGGAACCCGGAAGACCTTGTTCCCCCTGCATGGAAACAAGATACGAATCAATGCTTTAAGCCACTGATCTTTACATACAATATAAGGGTGGCAGGTAGCCTAGCTTGTACACGGATGAAATAGGACAAATGTAAGCACCCACCTAATTATTATTACAATATTGGTATTATTCCCTTATGCTTATATTGTGTGAATGAGAAATAGCTTTGTAAGATCAGTCACTATACTCATCTATGAGTGTAATAGCTATGACACAAAGAAATGAAAATATTAAACAATGCTGTACTTACAACTGGGCCGGGGATCCCTCTGAGACCTTCAGAACCTTGCTTGCCAGGTGCTCCCTGAGGACCAACGGGGCCTGTCTTTCCCTGTGGGCCCTCCAGACCAGACTCTCCCTTGGCTCCCTTCTCTCCTTGCCTGCCCTCGGGTCCAGTTGTACCATGGGGGCCTCTCTTTCCTGGTGGGCCTGAAGGACCTGACTCTCCGGTGGGTCCAGGAGAACCCTAAGAGATGAGAAAGGATAAAGTACATGATCAAAGTGCTAAAAGCTCTTGTACAGTACTTCTATGTTTACTGTCGTTACCTTCATATATGAGAAATTCTCAGTGTGTTAGTGCTTGTTCGTCGTTAGACAGATGTAATAATACGTTAGGTGAGACTCACAGGTTGACCAGCCTCTCCGTCGTCTCCCTTGTCACCAGGAGGACCGTCTAAACCCTGGCAGGAGGAGAAAGAGAGACATGGTGGAAGTTGCATGACACTGAATGGATAAGGCACAGTGTGGGATTTTTTACATTTCAATAGGTGCCAAAGCATTACAGAAACTGGATGCCAAAACAATGTCATTGTAACATTTCAGTGACTTACAGCCTGTCCGATCTCGCCAGGGGGACCAGGATCACCAGGGAAACCACTTGGACCCTGGAAATTAAATCCAACAAAATGCTCAGCATCTAGAGTGACTCTAGAGACAACTTAATAACCCTAGAGACTACATCCTACTTTGCCTTCCACTGACAAATGATTACAAATCCATAACATCCATTGGAATACATTCACATGGCAGTAACGGAACTGCAATCAATCAACCAATCAATCAATGAACTGTGATATGTGATTCTACAGAGAAGTGTAACCAGGACTTACAGGACTTCCTTTAGGACCGTCATCTCCAGGGGGACCTTTAGGGCCAGGGGGTCCAGCAGAACCTGCAGGACCGGACTCTCCCTTCTCCCCTCGCTCTCCTCTTGGGCCCTGTGACAGTGGGGCAGTGTGTTAGTGTGTCAACAGTGTGTTAGTGTGTCAACAGTGTGTTAGTGTGTCAACAGTGTGTTAGTGTGTCGACAGTGTGTTAGTGTGTCAACAGTGTGTTACTGTGTAAACAATGTGTTCATGTCTAAGCCCTGTAGAACTGTGCTTAACACACTGCATGTGGTTGGTGTGCTTTCTTCTATAATGGTTTTAATTACAACCTTGCTGAATTGATTCAGTTATTGTTACAGTAATGGTGAAGAGGAATAGCCTCATTCTATTGTTTTGTTATAATAAATATATGAATCGGTAAGTTTTCGCATTTGCAGCAGAATAATTCCTTCTCTCCAATGGAGAGGCAGTGAATGGGAGTTGTAGTGGGGTGTTGTGGGGCTGTGTTGAAACAGTTGTTCTGTTAGATGATGATGTGAAGGTGCTGTCGGTTCACTTACAGGTCCGCCAAGTTCTCCCTGAAGACCAGGCTCTCCGTTTTCACCTGAGTCACCCTGAGAAAGGAAGGGAGAGAGAGAGATAGAACACGAGAAAGAAAACAATTCAGAAATGGCAGTGAACCAAAACAACTCTAAAATTCATATTTACAGTAAACCCAATGTCCTGACGCCCCCGGGGAATGAAAGAGATGACACCAGGGGTTTCAATCCATCACAACCAGTAAGAGCTGAGCCTGGAGCGGGTAGAGAGCAGGTGACCTCTGGGTCCTTCTTGGTCTACTCCATACATCTTCCACTCTCCCTCCCTCTCTCCCTGCCTGTCTTATTGGGTAGCGGGCTCAGGCTTCAGGCCCTGTTGTTACTCACTGTCACATAGGCCCCGTCTTCACAATCAATCAATCATGGGGACAAACGGTGGACATGTTCCTAGAGACAATGTTTATCTAACCCTGGTCTGTGATGGGAGGGACAGGGCAGCTTGGCCTGGTGGATATGAATGAACTGTACAGAGCTGAGCCAAACTGGGCCTAGTGCGCACTGGCCTAGCTCAAGGTTATCATACCCATCCATAGCCTTAGTGAGCACTGGCCTAGCTCTAGGTTATCATACCCATCCATAGCCTTAGTGAGCACTGGCCTAGCTCTAGGTTATCATACCCATCCATAGCCTCAGTGAGCATCTGGCCTCTTTCCCAAAGCACTTTTGTTTCTGTCAGGATATCTAGTCCAGGCAGCAGAGCAGAGAGAGCAGAGCAGAGAGAGAGGCCTGTTCTTCTCTGGGAAGCCTGACTCCACATACATACCAAAATGGCACCCTATTCCCTATAGGGAGAGAAAGAGAGAGATAGCGGGAGAAAGAGATAGCGAGAGAGTTTGCGAGAGAGAGAGAGATTGCAAGAGAAAGAGAGAAAGAAAAGAAAGAGAGAAAGAAAGAAAGAAAGAAAGAAAGAGAAAGAAAGAAAAAGAGAGAAAAAGAGAGAGAGAGAGAAAGAGAGAGAGAAAAAGAGAAAGAGAGAGAGAGAGAGAGAGAGAGAGAGAGAGAAAGGGTGAAAGAAAAAGAAAGAGAGAGAGAAAGGGAGAGAGAAAGAGAGAGATGGAAGACTAAACCACTGCTATAAAAGCAGCCAGATCAGCTCAGATCAGATTAGCCAGAGACAGGATTGTAATTGTGGTGAGCTAAGCTTTTGTTTGAGGATGGGATGGATGTGTGCTCCCAGGGGGAAGACTCTCAGGGGGCGAAGGTCATTCCATCGATGGGCCAGATAAAACAAATCAAGCCATCATTGCAGTAGAAAGTGCTGAGAGCGTTTCGTGGACAGTGGGGCTGGTGGGTGCCAAGACAAAGCTTTCACAATCAAACAGCTACCTCCAATCGTCTGCCCCTGACAGAGAGCAAAACACCAAGGCTTATTTTGTAAGAGCTGTTTTAAATAATGCATTCAGCGTCTCCACAGTCACTTTGAGTATTAATTCACACTTCTACTCTCTCCAGCGACAATACTGTTGAGGATGAAAACTCTACCATTAAGCTGTGTGTGTGTGTGTGTGTGTGTGTGTGTGTGTGTGTGTGTGTGTGTGTGTGTGTGTGTGTGTGTGTGTGTGTGTGTGTGTGTGTGTGTGTGTGTGTGTGTGTGTGTGTGTGTGTGTGTGTCGCTCACACTCACTTGAGAATGAAAATGAGCGTTTCCAATTTCAAACATGATCTATTGAATAGCCACATCAAATATTGATGGTGACAAAAGGTTTTCAAAGAGGATGAGTGGTGATCTGAATAATACTGAAACTCAAACTGACAATTGCACAGTAAGAATATCTGTCTCTTGATGTTACTTTAAACCACAGTTACAATGATAGATGAGACACCTTCTACCTCTGAGCTCAGCAACAGGGTAAATAGACGTTGCCATCTACTCTGTACTGCTGTGAACTATGGGGATTTTATCTGCAGGAACAGATGGCATAACGACTATGTACCTCAATACTGTCTGAGTCCTCTGCTATGTAGATCTCTAAGTACTAGAAGACCCATGGTGGATTAGGAGACCCATGGTGGACTAGGAGACCCATGGTGGACTAGGAGACCCATGGTGGACTAGGAGACCCATGGTGGATTAGGAGACCCATGGTGAACTAGGAGACCCATGGTCGACTAGGAGACCCATGGTGGACTAGGAGACCCATGGTGAACTAGGAGACCCATGGTGAACTAGGAGACCCATGGTGGACTAGGAGACCCATGGTGGACTAGGAGACCCATGGTGGATTAGGAGACCCATGGTGGACTAGGAGACCCATGGTGGACTAGGAGACCCATGGTGAACTAGGTGACCCATTGTGGACTAGGAGACCCATGGTAGACTAGGAGACCCATGGTGGACTAGGAGACCCATGGTGGATTAGGAGACCCATGGTGGACTAGGAGACCCATGGTGGACTAGGAGACCCATGGTGGACTAGGAGACCCATGGTGAACTAGGTGACCCATGGTGGACTAGGAGACCCATGGTCGACTAGGAGACCCATGGTGGACTAGGAGACCCATGGTGAACTAGGAGACCCATGGTGGACTAGGAGACCCTTGGTGGACTAGGAGACCCATGGTGGACTAGGAGACCCATGGTGGATTATGAGACCCATGGTGGACAAGGAGTCATGGTGGACTAGGAGAGTCATGGCTTCCAATGGGGTCAAGAGCACTAGGTCAAGTGTAGGAATCTTCAGAAAACTATGGAAAGGTTCTACCATAGAAATATAATACATTTTGGATTAATGGATTGTATTTCTATGGGTTCTACATTGAGGTGAAGGGTATTAACAGGAGGACCTTACCTTCTCTCCAACAGATCCAGGGTTTCCAATACCACCAGGAGGTCCCTGAGGGCCGTCAGCTCCTGGGGGTCCGGAGGGGCCTCTGGGGCCAGGAGGACCGGGAGGACCCTAGGAGGAAAGGAGAAAAAGGGGGTCATCACATACATATAGGAATAAACTATCATCATATAAATATAGGAAACCGACAGTGCTAAATTCATTGTATACAATCCCTATATATACACTCAATACTGGTACATTAGAATTCTGCTCTATTTCATGAAATTCTATAGCAATATTGCATAAGAGAATAGTAGGAACTCTTACCATCTGACCAACGTCTCCGGTTTCTCCTTTCTCGCCGGCCGGACCTGGTAATCCCTGCAGTCAGACAAGATAATGACGTCAGTCACAATGACAACAACAGAAGCCTATGAGCCCTGGGCAAAATAAATCCACTACATAGGGAAAAGGGTGCCATTTGGGAGTTTAGACTGTCCCTGGTTCTGATTATGGTTCTGACCTGAAGTCCCACTGGGCCAGGGGGTCCATTGAATCCTCTGGATCCTTCATCTCCCTTCTGGCCAAACAGACCCTGCTGACCTCTGGGACCGGGCTCTCCATCAGCTCCCTACACACCCGAGAGAGGAGAAGAGAAAGGGAGATAGAAGGAGAAAGAGAGAGAGAGGGAGGGGATATAATGTACATACGTAAGAGAGTAAGGGGTAGAGAAGAATTCGATTTTGAACTGTGGCATAGACCAGGTCAAGAGACTGTGGCAGGGACAGGAAGTGACATCATATCCAATGAACTGGAGGGTGAAATGGTTTGGTGGGATACTTACAGCAGGACCAGGCGCCCCAACCGGGCCTTGGGGACCAGTAGGACCAGGTGGACCATGCTCTCCTTTGTCTCCTTTGCCTCCCTTCTGACCTGGCTCTCCAATCTCTCCCTGGTGATAGAAACAAAGACAACCAAAAGAACAGTCAACACAACTCAATGAATCCTGTTGAGTTAACTCACTTTAATCCTGTTGAGCTAGTGTTCCGCTAAATTAAGATTGGTATGTGAGTAAATGCTTGGCAGGGAGATAAGAGAGGTTTTAGGGCTTTTTGTTGAGTATATGTCATTGTTGCCTTCAAATATCATTCAGTGACACAGTGTCAGAACTCGGAGTCACATAATATATATATGTATTTATTGAACCTTTATTTTACTTGGCAAGTCAGTCAAGAACAAATTGTTATTTACAATGACGGCCTACCAAAAGGCAAAAGACCTCATGCCGGGGACGGGGGCAAGGATTAAAATGTTAAAATAAAATAAATATATATGTTATGGCTCTCGACGTAATGAGGATTGGACCAAAGTGCAGCGTGGTAAGTGTTCATGATTTTATTTGATCACAAAACACTCAAACTAAAATTAACAAGAGGAAAAACCGAAACAGTTCTGTAAGGTGCATAAACTATACAGAAAACAACTATCCACAAAACACAGGTGGGAAAAAGACTGCCCAAGTATGATTCTTATTCAGAGACAATGGTAGACAGCTGCCTCTGATTGAGAACCATACCCGGCCAAAACATAGAAATAAAGAAACTAGAATGCCCACCATAGTCTCACCCTGGCCTAACCAAAATAGAGAATAAAAACCTCTCTATGGCCAGGGCATGACAAGAGAGACAAGAGACACTACATAAAGAAAGACCTAAGACAACAACTTAGCATGGCACCAACACATGAAAACACTAGAGGTCGACTGATTAATCGGAATGGCCGATTAATTATGGCCGATTTCAAGTTTTCATAACAATCGGAAATCGGTATTTTTGGACACCGATTTGTCCGATTTTCTTTTTTTTTTTTTTTTTTTTTTACTTAATCTTTATTTAACTAGTCAAGTCCGTGAAGAACAAATTCTTATTTTCAATGACGGCCTAGGAACGGTGGGTTAACTGGCTTGTTCAGGGGTAGAACGACAGATTTTCACCTTGTCAGCTCAGGGGATTCAATCTTGCAACCTTACAGTTAACTAGTCCAACGCTCTAACCACCTGCCTCTCATTGCACTCCACGAGGAGACTGCCTGTTATGCGAATGCAGTAAGCCAAGGTAAGTTGCTAGCTAGCATTAAACTTATCTTATAAAAAACAATCAATCAATCATAATCACTAGTTAACTACACATGGTTGATGATATTACTAGTTTATCTAGCGTGTCCTGCGTTGCATATAATTGATGCGGTGCGTATCGTTGCTCCAATGGGTACCTAACCATGAACATCAATGCCTTTCTTAAAATCAATACACAGAAGTATATATTTTTAAACCTGCATATTTATTTAGCTAAAAGAAATCCAGGTTAGCAGGCAATATTAACCAGGTGAAATTGTGTCACTTCTCTTGCGTTCATTGCACGCAGAGTCAGTGTATATTTAGGCCGCCTAATTTTACAGAATTTCACGTAATTATGACATAACATTGAAGGTTGTGCAATGTAACAGGAATATTTAGACTAATGGATGCCACCCCTTAGATAAAATACAGAACGGTTCCGTATTTCACTGAAAGAATAAACGTCTTGTTTTTGAGATTATAGTTTCCGGATTCGACCATATTAATGACCTAAGGCTCGTATTTCTGTGTGTTATCATGTTATAACTAAGTCTATGATTTGATAGAGCAGTCTGACTGAGCGGTGGTAGGCAGCAGCAAGCTCGTAAGCATTCATTCAAACAGCACTTTCGTGCGTTTTGCAGGCAGCTCTTCATTGTGCTTCGAAGAAATACGCTGTTTATGACTTCAAGCCATCAACTCCCGAGATTAGGCACATGTAACCAATGTGAAATGGCTAGCTAGTTAGTGGGGTGCGCGCTAATAGCGTTTCAAACAGAAGCTATACTGTTACACTGGCAATACTAAAGGGTCTATAAGAACATCCAATAGTCAAAGGTTAATGAAATACAAATGGTATAGAGAGAAATAGTCCTATAATTCCTATAATAACTACAGCCTAAAACTTCTTACCTGGGAATATTGAAGACTCGTGTTAAAAGGAACCAACAGCTTTCATATGTTCTCATGTTGTTAGCAAGGAACTTAAACATTAGCTTTCTTACATGGCACATATTGCACTTTTACTTTCTTCTCCAACACTTTGTTTTTGCATTATTTAAACCAAATTGAACATGTTTCATTATTTATTTGAGGCTAAATTGATTTTATTGATGTATTATATTAAGTTAAAATAAGTGTTCATTCAGTATTGTTGTAATTGTCATTATTACAAATACATTTTTTAGCAGCACAAAACAAAAACAAATATAATGTACAGATAACTGCCAAAATAAAGGAAACACCAATATAAAGTGTCTCAATATGGTGTTAGGCCACCACGAGCCAGAACAGCTTCAATGCACCTTGGCATAGGTTCTACAAGTGTCTGGAGCTCTATTTGAGCGATGCAACACCATTCTTCCACGAGAAATGTCATTATTTGGTGTTTTGTTGGTGGTGGTATAAAACACTGTCTCATGCGGTTCAATTGAGTTGAGATCTGGTGACTGAGACGGCCATGGTATATGGCTTACATCGATTTCATGCTCATCAAACCATTCAGAGACCACTCGTGCCCTGTGGATGAGGGCATTGTCATACTATGGGGGCATAGCCATGGTAGCCAAAATAATGGCCTGCCCAGCATTTGTATACATTACCCTAAGCATGATGGGATGTTAATTAATAATAATAATTTATATAATTATAAATATATATATAATTTAGCCCAAACAACTACCTCTTTCCCTACTGTATTTATTAAATTTTATTTATGTATTTATTTTGCTCCTTCTACTTTGCACATTCTTCCACTGCAAATCTACCATTCCAGTGTTTTACTTGCTATTTTGTATTGACTTTGCCACCATGGCCTTTTTTTGCCTTTACCTCCCTTATCTCACCTCATTTGCTCACATCGTATATAGACTTGTTTCTACTGTATTATTGACTGTATGTTTGTTTTACTCCATGTGTAACTCTGTGTCGTTGTATGTGTCGAACTGCTTTGCTTTAACTTGGCCAGGTTGCAATTGTAAATGAGAACTTGTTCTCAACTTGCCTACCTGGTTAATAAAGCTGAAATAAAATAAAATAAATCAAATTGATTAATTAACTCAGGAACCACACCTGTGTGGAAGCACCTGCTTTCAATATACTTTGTATCCCTCATTTACTCAAGTGTTTCCATTATTTTGTCAATTACCTGTATATGTAATATAATAATTACATAATATATATACGCCATTCAGCAGACACTTTTGTCCAAAGCGACTTACAGTCATGCATACATACATTTCAGTGGTCCCAGGAATAAAACCCACTACCCTTGTGGTACAAGCATCATGCTCTACCAACTGATCTACAAAGGACCACATCCCAGAAGGGATTTGTCATCTATATGTGGCAAACAATTAGCTGCCTGTCACGGATTCCATTCACAACTTGTTTGCACTGCATTTGCACTGCAAAATCAGAACGTCACACTGTTATGCATACTCAAATGCGTCTGCAGTCTCTAGGTGTTTGAAATGGTGGGAAAACATTGAGTCAGGCTTTTCCTAAGCCAGCCCAGAGGATGCTTATTGCTTCTGAAACAACATTATTCTACTCTCCTTAACTCCTCTTAATAAAGCCCTTGGAGTTATCCTCCCTGTTCCGAGTGTGAAAGGCCTTATAATGAGACTGTGAATGTTAGTGAGATCCTCTTTGTGTGTGTCTCTCGCTCTCTTTCTGAATGTCAAATACCTCAGTATTCCCTGTGTCCCCCAACACCAGGAGAAAGAGACTAAGGCCAGTTAACAACTAAAGCAGCATTCCTCCAAGGATAAAATATTCAATTACAGCTGATCTTCATACAAATGTTTCTCCATCTCTCTTTCTCCCTCTGTCTGTTGCTCTCTCTTGCTCTCTCTCTCTCTCTCTCTCTCTCTCTCTCTCTCTCTCTCCAACTCTCTCTGTCTGTGTGTGTGTGTCTCAGTGTGTCTCCTGTCTCTGTGTTTGCATACTAATAGCAGCTCCTCTCTCTACCATCTGAAACCTACAAATGATCGACATAACGGGTTCAGCTATCTGTCAGCTGGAAAGACTTAAAGACATGTCAGTCAGAGCCAACTCTGCCTGTCAACACCCCTGAGGAAAGAGAGGGTCATGAGAGAGGACAAACACGCCCTGCCTTTGATATAAATCATCACGTTGAGTATGTTTGTGTGTTCGAGTCAGAGAGTGATAGACATTTTGTTTTTATCTAAGCTGCTAAGTGTTCATTTTTATATAAATTCACACGCACGGAAACACACACACACACACACAAACGCATACTACTCTCCCCTCAGTGGGCCAACCCACCTTGTCTCCATCCTCTCCTGGGGGTCCGAGAGGTCCAGCTGGGCCAGGCAGACCAACAGGTCCCTGGACACCATCTCTACCGGCGGGGCCTTGGGGTCCTTTTTCACCCTATAGAACATTACATTAAAGTACATTTAATTTCACTCATTTACCAGACAACTCTCATCTGCAGACTTACTAAACTGCAGGGTTGAAATCAATTCCATTTTGATTCAGTCAATTCAGGATGTAAACCATTTACTTCCTGAATTGACTGAATTAGAATAGAATTGACCTGAACACTACTGTACAATAAGTCGATTCAAACGAGGAGGCTGAGATATACAGTGGCTGAGAGAAATGTGTTTGTTTTCTAACAACAGGGTTTATGTTGAAACTAGTAGCATGGACAGAACCAGGCTGAACTGAACTAGGTCTTACCGGTCCACCCTTCTCTCCAGCGGGTCCAGGGGGTCCCTGAGGTCCTGGTCGTCCAGGGAGACCAGTGGGTCCGGCTGGGCCAGCAGGACCACGCTCACCAGGGGAACCCTAAAACACAGAGAGACACAGTCAGTATAGGTCCCTACTAACAAGTCTTGTACTATCTTTATTCAAAGCCATATACTTAGAAAGTTGGGTCAATTTGAAGAATTTGAAGATTTGTTTATATTGTTCTAATTCTACTTTAGTAACATAGCATTGTTTAAATATTCCCCATGTCATGTTAATGGGGCGCAAGCATGGCTGCCACAGAATGTTGTTCCTCATCTAAACACGTCTCTGCTTTTACAGTACTACCCTCATTACAGTACTACCTTTATACCTGTAAAGGTGCTGTATGTCCCTGGAGAACTAGTCTACAGCAGGTACAGTACTTTTTTGATAACATATTTTAGGGTAAAATCTTATCAGGCAAATCTACTAAATAGGTGGAACCTATGTCGCGTAACTAATGAATGAACTATGAATAGCGTTAAAACATTATGCAATGCATGCTGGTACAATTGATGAGCTATAAACATCGTTCGCAGTGCGTGTGCAAAATAAAAAAGAGTGAAAAGAGAGAAATAGAGAAAAACACATAGAGAATGATAGAGAGTGATAGAGAGACAACTACTGATAGGGTGTGAGGGATGAAGAGAGGGTGTTGGTGGATGTGTGCTCATCAGCCATACTCACAGCAGGTCCAGGTGGGCCGTTGGGGCCTTCATTCCCTTTCAGGCCGTGGGCCCCCTGTAGAGAGAGAGAGAGAGAGAGCGAGAGAGAGAGAGCGAGAGTGAAGCAAATCTTTAGAAAACAAGTATGTTCTGTGATGGAAGCAGAGTACATCTCATCCTTCCTTAACGCCGGGGCGGAACCCCTCTATCTATCCAAGAATCCCCCCACTGTGCTGACTGAGAGGATACAGGCTACTAAGGGAAGAAGCTGTAATCATGAAAGCCTATGTGAACTCCTCATGTTTACGAAAGAAAGGCAACTAGCTCTAAAATAAATCTGATTGATTTGAATCTTATTCATCCCAAAGATAAGACAGAAATGTGACTCGTTTCAGGAAACTAGGTGTATGTCCCGCGTCACTACTTCACAGGAGAGACATTGCAACGTAAACATTATTTTTTAAATAAAAATGTATTTTATGGCAGAAATGCCTTCTGGAACATGTGAACTTTCATATGCCTTAATAACAAACTTTTATGCCATCTGTAAATATGAATAAAATGATGAGCCTAGTTAGTGTAGCCACAGAAAAAGACAGGAACCTTCCCGCTAGCCATGATTGGCTGAGGTAATGGATGGGCTGGACATGCGGAGAGATGAGTCTGCCATGTAGCGCACTTCTGTCTACATCATGAGCTGGTTAGTATGTGTAGATAATCCTTTCTAACGTGTCTTTTTTGAGAGATATGCAAAAGAATTGCTCTCCGCTTTCTGTAAGACTGAGTTTTGAAATCAGTGGATTGCCTGGTGGAAGCAGAGTATGATAGCAAAAATTCTGGCATTTGATTGCAAATATGCGGAGGGAGTCAAAAAGCGAACATACTGTTATAAGGCTGTTATATAAAACACCTGTATCTGGATTACATCTTCAAACTAAGGGCAACCATGGAATCTGTGACAGAGTGGGAGAAGCGTTCATCCATGTGAATTAGGAAGTCTAGCTAGCTACATTTTCAGATATTATACGTTTACAATTTTGTCAGAAAGTTGTTTTCATTGCAAATTAAAACATACTGTTAGCTAGATAGCTAACATTAGCAGGCTGGCTCACGAGCTAATGTTACGTGTATAATCTGTTTAGTAAAAGTATTTGTATCAGAGCCATTTGCATTGCTTGTTATAGCCTAATGTTAGATAGCTAACATTGAACCTAGTTGGTTAGATACCTGCATATTCATGCAGGGAAGTAACGTTATGAGTTGGGATTATGGTTCATTGTTTAGCTAGCTAGAAGTCTAAACAAAATACTCCACTATGGAAGCAACCATTTCACTGTACCATTTACACCTTCTGTATCCTGTGCATGTGGCAAATAATCCTTGATTTTATAGTGTGTGTTTACCAGAGACGGTAATGTGA
The DNA here is from genome assembly GCF_036934945.1 of Oncorhynchus masou masou. NCBI lineage: Eukaryota > Metazoa > Chordata > Actinopteri > Salmoniformes > Salmonidae > Oncorhynchus > Oncorhynchus masou. The sequence goes on along the minus strand of NC_088239.1, from coordinate 70,018,017 downwards.
AGAACAACATGCACCGAAGTCAAATTAGTATATAATGTTAGGCCAACAAGACAGGGTCCAAGTTCTAAAATTCTTAGGTAGAATGCCCTGTTTTTATTTCATCACACTCACAACAGTAAGATATTTTTTGTAATTGGCTCACCATTAACTTGTGAATAATAATCTTGTTGTGAGTTTATTTTGCTGTAATAATAAATACAAATTAGCTAAAGTTAAGACATTGTCAGCTATATGTTATGGTCATTATTTGAACTGGCTAGCCAGATAACTTAATGTTAGATAGCTAGCTAACAAGCTATAAACAAACCAAAATATTTTTTAGAAAGTTGCTTTTAGTTGCCTGGTCTGCTAGACTGACATACAGTATACTAAATTAATTTTTAAATGGATGGGTTTATTGGTGTTAAAATACACCATTTGTGCTATTTTGGAGCACCATGCTACTGATGTCATGCAGCCTGTTGTTTTTGTGTTTATACTTTTCATAACGACAACGACAAGTTTGATGACGGACAACAATAGAATGTTCATGATGTCACTGAGACAATTGTCTACAGACATGTCGATAGACGTAGCATAAACCAGACTTTAGTCTTGAAAACTTTGGTTGTTTTGTACACTACCATTCTCACTCTGTTTAGCACATGGCCTCACATGTGAATCCTTAAAGAGATGGGTGGGGCTAAGGCTTAAGAGGGTGCGGACAATGCTGATTGGGCATAGACAAAGAAGAGCTCTCCAGTAGGTTTACCAAAACATTCAAGGCCCGTTTTCTCAAAAGTGGGGTTAAGTTTATCAACTTTCAAAGCATAATTACTTTCCCATTGTACCTCAACTGTAGTGTATGATATACCATTTTGTAGAGTCTTTTATTTATCCAATGTAAAAAAAACACAATTTGCTATATAAGACCGAATTGAGACGATCGGTCACAAATGATGTGAGGTGTGTGCTACTCACCACTGGGCCGGGCAGACCTCTCTCTCCTGGGAACCCTCTCAGACCAGGGGGACCATCCTTACCAGCCGGGCCAGCAGGACCGGGGTCACCCTTAGCTCCCTCTTTACCAGCAGATCCAGGGAGACCCTGCTCACCGGGTGGGCCTGGGGGTCCTGGATGGCCACGCTCTCCCATTGGTCCAGTCTCACCTGTGGGGCCCTGTGGAGGGAGAGAGAGAGAGAATATGAATGAGACAACAGTGTATCAGGGTGTCTGTACAGAATGTATGAGTACAGGGTGACAGAGCGTGGGTGAGTGGAAGGCCAGAACCCCGAACCGCTAGTCACTCCCGGAAGGCGTCTTCCATCTGCCAGAACAACATCATCGATACATGTAATGTTCTCAATTAGCATTAGGAGAAAAGCTCTGGGTGGAAATGGCTGTTAACTGAGCATGCATAATGAATAACCAGCCAAGTGCCAATATCTCAGAGGATAAACAACTCTGACAGTCATGCCTACCAGATATAGACAGGAGGAAAGCCCTTCTGTCAGCACAACAAACAGGGCTAAAACTCAACCTAAAACTCACTATGACTTTATTACGACACCTGTAAGTCATCCTTATGTGACTCTTGCGACACCCTAATGACTGCTAACTGCACATCCTGCCCACCATCATCTTAACCTTAGCCTAGGTAAGAGATAAAAAAAACAAATGGTGTGTTTGAGAGCCCTACTGTAGCTAATCAGTGTTCATTGATATGCATTGTATACAAACGTGTGGGCATTGATCATTTACAGTACATGATTTTGGTGAGGCCTAATTTATTTCCATAACTGCATCTAAGTTAGATGAGGACTGACAAATAGGAAGTGTTCTGTCTACAGAGTTATGTCACCGCATTGACACAATGTGAGTCACATCAAGCTACTCATCAGTGATAATAAACTAATCCTACACACATAATCTCTGCACGTCTATTTGTCGATGAGGCCAGTTCACTGAAATGTATTGTATTAGGTGGTGTGTGTCACAGAAGCTATGACATAGTGGGGTGTGTGTGTTAGTATTGTGGTGGTATGTTAGTATTGTGGTGGTGTGTGTGTGTTAGTATTCTGGTGTTGTTTGTGTCTTAGTTGTATGGTTGTATGTGACAGAACTCACCTGAGGTCCAACCACTCCTGGAGGTCCAGGTGGGCCAGTCTTGCCTTGGAAACCCTGCGAGGAGAAGAGAGAAGAAGAGCAGTAAGAAGATGGTATACAAGGTTCAGGAGACTATGACACAGGTGTAGGATGACAACAACACTGTGTGTACTCACAGTCTCTCCTCTCTGTCCAGGGTGGCCGGGCAGACCATCTTTCCCAGCAGGTCCCTGAGAAACACACAGACAGAAAACCCCAGAGCTGCTACACATATACACGTAGAGTACAGATTGGGTCTCAGAGAAACGAAGCATACCAGTTAAACACTATAGACAGACTAACACAAAGAAAGGCAGTATTTTGTGTGTGCCATTGTTGTGTTGTAGGTTTTGTTTGTCTTACGGGTGGGCCCTTTGGTCCGGGGAATCCTGTTGGTCCTTGAGGCCCTGGAAGACCCTTAAACACACAAGCAGACGATACAATCAATCAACCAATCAACCCATCAATCAACCAGTGATCAATAACCACTATAGGAAATGAATCAGGATGATATAGATTAATTGGTGTTTGAGGTGAAGGATGCTCCAGTATATACCCTCTCGCCGGGAGGTCCTGGGGGGCCATCACTTCCTGAGGTACCCTGGGAGACAGGAGAGAAACAGGAAGTGGTCAGAAGGGACTCAGCCAATGATAGACAAGATCATGCCACTGTATGACAGTGAGGCACTTCGTCCGCCATGTCAGATCAAAGACCCTGACTCACCTTTGGTCCAGCTTTTCCTGTTTGTCCCCTTGGTCCCCTCTCTCCACGAGGCCCCTGGGAGAAGAGGAAGAATAAGAGGAGGAATGTGAGGAGGGAGGAATACCAATAAAGACAGTAGAACCTCTGAAGATATCCTTGACCAATAGAGAATTTTCTCCTTTCATTCACTGAACCTCCTATTGGGGGTCAAGGTAACCCGGACACGGCGTTGTCATGGTTACCTATATTGCCTGTGGATAGTGGAGGTCTAAGGGGAAGCAGACCTACCGTTGGTCCTCTCTGTCCTCTTGGGCCAGCCTTCCCTGCAAGTCCCTGTGAGGAATCAGAACACATACAGAGGTCAGAGGTCACAAGTTGTCATGGTAATGAATTTGAGACTACCCTGACTTATCTAACCTATCAGATGAACTAAACCTGTACTAATCATTAGATTAGTCCCATTCCCACTATCACCATTGCTACTTCAACTAACATTTAGACATATTCCTCATTCAACCTTCGCTATGCATCGCTCTGGATAAGAGTGTCTGCTAAATGACTTAGGTACATTTATTTCATGTTTATATAAGCTTCAAATAAGAAAACAACTTTCAATTTTTGATAATAAAACTAGATAAATGGGTTTAGATATCCTAAACTGTTGTTTGGCAAGAGACCATTGAGGTACATCTAGAAAACAACACTAAGCCATATTTCCATGATTTCAGAGCAACATGATACCGTATCCCTGACTGTACATCAAATGAATAAAGAAAGGAATTATTGCTTTGTGGGTTTTAGATTTACAAATGACAGCAATGAAACTAATGTAAATGTGACGACCATCGCTCTACATCAGAGCGTTAAGGGTTCTGCTACATACATTCTCCTGTTTCTGCGATAGAAGATGAAAAGCCTTGTGTACCGTCCGTCGCTCCACACTTCGTGACAAACCATTACTCTCCAGACCAAACTAATGACCCGTCTCTTTAAAAGAAAATGAAATATTTTGCCAAGTACGGTTCAATTTGAAAAATGACCTTTGTGGCGCTTTTCAATGCTCTTAAAAAAATGGGTTGATGTGAGGACGGTAATGAAGAAGAAATACAACTGTGTTTTAGTCCTTGGATGAATCTTCTTCCCTTTGACTAAAACTCCCTGGTGTTTTGAATTAGCACTAGAGAGAGAAAAAACCCTGTCTCCATTGATCTGATTCAGTATTGATCCAATCCTCTCAGGGGTGGGTTGAATACTAAAACTACAAAGTGAAATGCACTTAGCTGGCTCGCACATCCACAGTAGGTTGTTTTGCAGGTATGTAGAGTATAACTTGAAACTTAAGGAAACTAATACTAAATACTAAGTACTAAAACTTTGACAGGAAATGTTCTCTGACATACCCTTGTTCCTTTCTCTCCGTTGGCTCCGGGGAAACCTTGGAATCCCTGAGATCCCTGTGTTGAGAAAAAGAGAGATTAAATCCCAGGTTAATCAAAGGTTAGGAACGAAGATGTTGAGTTGTGTAAAATAAAAGCACTGTTGTAGGCAGTAGTGATGCATTGTGGATAGCGGTTGGGCAGTGGGCATCTGTCTGACACCAAAAGGGTAAAAATCCTTCCTTTTGTTGTCAGACAGATTAGGGAGGTTCACACATGTGCACCCTGCCTGCGTAAGAGTGCTGCCCCGCTGGCCCGTCAGACAAATCAGGTCATCACTAACGCCATGTTCAATCAAGGGCTCTTCAGAAGCGGCTCCCAGAAACATCCACTGTAATAAAGATAGAGAAAGAGAGGGAGCTGGGGAGGAAAGGGGGACTTACCTTTGGTCCTGGTCTTCCTGGATATCCTGGCAACCCTGGAACACCCAGTTTGCCCTGTGGGCCAGGAAAATCAGAACACAGTCAAACATCGGTTCTGTATGTATATCAGTCAATTATCATTTTGGATTTATTTATAAAGTCCTTTTTACAGGAACATACATATACTGTAGAGTGACTATGGTTGTGTGTAATGGGTACTGTATTGCTGAAACAATCCTCTGTACTATCTCTTTAGATCCTCAATCTATCTCCTCCAGTCCCCCTATTCTGGGTCAGGCCAATGTGAAGCCAATCTGTTTTGTTTACACCCTGGTCCAAGCTAGACGTGGGCGCGACGTGGAAAGAGGAAACTGGCTCTCTCCATGTTCCACTTCTTAAAATAGAACTCCCCAGAGATACTCCTAAATGATTCTGATTCCCAACTACATAATGAGAGTAGAGAGAGACACTGTACTGGGGAAAAGTAAATAACTATTTTAAGTCTTGTAGCTTCAAAAATAACTGTCCTTGTTTTAATGAACAGCAAATAAGGTCACTCCAGAGTTTCACCAGTTATGGACCAACCATATCCTAAACATAAACAGTTTAAGAGCAGGTGGCAGGTAGACTGAGAAGTTGAGAAGTTGAGCGGTGGTCTTTAGTACTCAACTTCCGTTCCATGTAACTTAATGGAGATTTGGTCACAATAATAATGACCTTTTTAAAGTATGAGGAGTTTGTCACAATAATAATGGCCTTTTTAAAGTATGAGGAGCTTGTCACAATAATAATGACCTTTTTAAAGTATGAGGAGTTGGTCACAATAATAATGGCCTTTTTAAAGTATGAGGAATTGGTCACAATAATAATGACCTTTTTAAAGTATGAGGAGTTGGTCACAATAATAATTGCCTTTTTAAAGTATGAGGAATTGGTCACAATAATAATGGCCTTTTTAAAGTATGAGGAGTTGGTCACAATATTAATGGCCTTTTTAAAGTGTGAGGAGTTGATCACAATAATAATGGCCTTTTTAAAGTATGAGAAGTTGGTCACAATAATAATTGCCTTTTTAAAGTATGAGGAATTGGTCACAAGGACAAAGACGACTCACCTTTTCACCGTTGGGTCCAAGAGGGCCAGCATCTCCAGGAAGACCGGAGCGACCCTTGGGCCCCTCAGGTCCGTCCTCACCTCTGGGTCCAGCAGGTCCCAGCTCACCCTACAAAAACACATATAACCAGGTTGTTCAGGGGTATCTCATATAGTGTCATACTATTTCTTAGAATATTATGTTGTATCATATCCTAGAATCACGTGGCATTCCATGCCGTGTATTTACCTATCGAGTAATACCATATCTTTTATATTGACGCAGTGTGTCATGCCACTTTAAAAAGCAATGCTCACTTCAGGTCCAGGCCTTCAGACTGCACTTCCATCCTCACATCATTTCACTCACTGTTTATGTCACAACACCTGCTCTCACAGGCCCAGCAAACTGCAATACCAGATCCATCCAATCACTGTTTCAGTCATGACACCATCACATCTTCACATCGTTTCATTCAGTCACTGTTTCAGGCCGTGACACCATCACATCCTCACATCGTTTCATCCAGTCACTGTTTCAGGCCTTGACACCATCACATCCTCACATCGTTTCATTCAGCCACTGTTTCAGGCCGTGACACCATCACATCCTCACGTTGTTTCATTCAGTAACTGTTTCAGGCCGTGACACCATCACATCCTCACATCGTTTCATTCAGTCACTGTTTCAGGCCGTGACACCATCACATCCTCACATCGTTTCATTCAGTCACTGTTTCAGGCCGTGACACCATCACATCCTCACATCGTTTCATTCAGTCACTGTTTCAGGCCGTGACACCATCTGATCCTCACGTCGTTTCATTCAGTCACAGTTTCAGGCCGTGACACCATCACATCCTCACGTCGTTTCATTCAGTCACTGTTTCAGGCCGTGACACCATCACATCCTCACATCGTTTCATTCAGCCACTGTTTCAGGCCGTGACACCATCACATCCTCACATCGTTTCATTCAGTCACTGTTTCAGGCCGTGACACCATCACATCCTCACATCGTTTCATTCAGTAACTGTTTCAGGCTGTGACACCATCACATCCTCACATCGTTTCATTCAGTAACTGTTTCAGGCCGTGACACCATCACATCCTCACATCGTTTCAGTCAGTAACTGTTTCAGGCCGTGACACCATCACATCCTCACGTTGTTTCATTCAGCCACTGTTTCAGGCCATGACACCAATTTGTTCCAGTCACTATTTCAGTCATGACAGCTGCTCCTCCAAGTCCAGCCCTCCAGACAGAGTGTAGCAGGTCAGTCTGATGCTCTGTTGCTGGTTAATGAATCAAATGAGGCTGCTGAGGCTGCTGTCTGTCAAGCTGATAGATAAGAAGCCTTTTATTGCCTTGAAGTGTGTTAATCCTCTGGTGGGTTAGTGGCACTGAGACTGCTACTTGGCAGCGCACAGCACGTCTCTAAACAGCAGGGTAAAAACTGTCTCTGACAACCAGCCATTACCAGTCCAACCCAGTGGACCGTGAACGGACCCCGTACACTCGCTGTAACATACACACAGGCACACACACACTTGCACTCAATCACACTTCCCACAAATGCACTCACTTAAATATGCACACACACACGCACGCACACAGTCATCACAAAACTCTCTTATCCAGCTAAACACTCACACATCAACTCATGCTAAAAAGCTCATTAAGCAGACTCTCTCTCTAACACTCATAAGCATGCATCACACACTCATAAGCATGCAACACACACTCATAAGCATGCAACACACATTCATAAGCATGCAACACACATTCATAAGCATGCAACACACATTCATAAGCATGCAACACACATTCATAAGCATGCAACACAGGGAGACATTCAGATTCCGGTCCATGCTGGGCGCCTCCTGCCTCCTCTCAAGTAGAGGGCCCATTCAAATCTTCTTCTCTTCCCTCCCTCCCAAATAGTCCTCTATTCCCCCTCTCTCAAATCCTCCATATCTCCTCTCTTTCATCAGATGCTGCTACATCTCCAGAGGAAGACAGACTGAAGCCCCTTGTCTTTTTCTCTCTCTCCATTTTGAAGTGGTTTAAGGTTCTCATGGATTTTCTCCTATCTCTCTCTCTCTCTCTCTCTCAGTCTCTCTTACTCTCTCTCACTCTCCCACTCTCACTCTCTCTCTCTCCCTCTCTCCACTCCTCTAACGAGGGCCTGCTCAGGATTGAGGGTGTTGTGTTTGAAGTTAGGGTCAGAGCTACTGCTGTTGAAGGGGTTTTAAGGTGACTTGAACAGTCTAAAGTTAATCTCTGACTGTCGCAGTTAGTTTGGACAGGGATTCTATTTCTGGGTTTACCTGAGAGTTTTCTGTCCTGATAGAGGTAGAGGGTGTTTGAAGAGGAGCATTGGGAGAAAGGTGGAGGGTGTTTGAAGAGGGGCATTGAGAGAAAGGTGGAGGGTGTTTGAAGAGGGGCATTGAGAGAAAGGTAGGGGGTGTTTGAAGAGGGGCATTGAGAGAAAGGTAGGGGTGTTTGAAGAGGGGCATTGAGAGAAAGGTAGGGGTGTTTGAAGAGGGGCATTGAGAGAAAGGAAGGGGGTGTTTGAAGAGGGGCATTGAGAGAAAGGTAGGGGGTGTTTGAAGAGGGGCATTGAGAGAAAGGTAGGGGGTGTTTGAAGAGGGGCATTGAGAGAAAGGAAGGGGTGTTTGAAGAGGAGCATTGAGAGAAAGGTAGGGGTGTTTGAAGAGGGGCATTGAGAGAAAGGTAGGGGGTGTTTGAAGAGGGACATTGAGAGAAAGGTAGGGGGTGTTTGAAGAGGAGCATTGAGAGAAAGGTGGAGGGTGTTTGAAGAGGGGCATTGAGAGAAAGGTAGGGGGTGTTTGAAGAGGGGCATTGAGAGAAAGATAGCGGGTGTTTGAAGAGGAGCATTGAGAGAAAGGTAGGGGGTGTTTGAAGAGGGGCATTGAGAGAAAGGTAGGGGGTGTTTGAAGAGGGGCATTGAGAGAAAGGTAGGGGGTGTTTGAAGAGGGGCATTGAGAGAAAGGTAGGGGGTGTTTGAAGAGGGGCATTGAGAGAAAGGTAGGGGTGTTTGAAGAGGAGCATTGAGAGAAAGGTAGGGGTGTTTGAAGAGGGGCATTGAGAGAAAGGTAGGGGGTGTTTGAAGAGGGGCATTGAGAGAAAGGTAGGGGGTGTTTGAAGAGGAGCATTGAGAGAAAGGTGGAGGGTGTTTGATTGAGAGGAAGACACACACGCATGTACGCACACAAACACAGAAACTCTCACTTGCCAGAGCTGGCAACAAAGACAGTTACAGTCAGTGTTTGCTCATTACCCATAATTCCACAATAACTTCAGGCCATAAGGGCAGGGGGCAGACAGACAGTAGGGGATCAATACCATCGACCAGTTTAAGTAAAGGTCACCTCCCATTGGACCAGAGGACTTAGGATCTACTCCGCACTGGCTAAAATCATCAGCCAATGACAAATAGCTTACTGTTTTTTTCTCTGAGGACCCTTTTGCCCATTTTTCAAAGTCAAACGGGGTTTTATTGTACCCTTCATCATAAGCCTATCAAAGGCACACTAAATCCCTGACAGATTGAGCTCAGAGATGATGGAATACATTTCCGTATACTGTGTTCTGAGACGTACGTCCAGATATGGTTGACGGTATTTGACAAAAACTCGAACAAAAGATAAATGTCTCACCCTGTCACCCTTGATTCCCATATCTCCCTTGAAGCCAGGGAATCCATCTTCTCCCTGAGTGAAAGAAAGAAAGGAAGGGGAGAAAGAAAAGGTGTTGAGAATGTGGTAATTCATTTTGGAGAGCAGTGAAAAGCCATATCCGCCCTCACAAAGGCATTCACAAACACATATACACACATCACACACACACACATAAACACACAGCTGTAACATTGCTTTTGGCTGTTCATGTTGCCATAGAAACTCTAGATCTTATTTTTCCCAAATAGTAGTAGGCTAGCCTGATATTTATGGGCATTGACAACGTATATTATCGTCCTTACCATCATCATCATCACAATCATCTTCATTGGTATTATCAACATCATCGTCATCACTATCTTCAACATCACCACATATGGCCGACACATTTTATATGACCACTGACAATAGGGAGAGATGAGACACACACACACTAATGTCTTACCTTTTCACCCTTTCCTCCTTTCAGGCCTCGTACACCGTCGGCTCCCTGGTAGAAAGAGACAAAGAGAGAGAGAGACAAAGAGAGAGAGAGACAGAGAGAGAGAGAGAGAGAGAGCAAGAGAGAGAGCGAGAGAGAGAGAGAGAGAGAGACAGAGAGAGAGAGACAGAGAGACAGAGAGACAGAGAGAGAGAGAGACAGAGAGAGAGAGAGTAAGAGAGAGTAAGAGAGAGAGTGAGAGAGAGATAGAGAGAGAGAGAGAGAAAGAAAGAAAGAAAGAAAGAAAGAGAGAGAGAGAGAGAGAAAGAAAGAAAGAAAGAAAGAAAGAAAGAAAGAAAGAAAGAAAGAAAGAAAGAAAGAAAGAAAGAAAGAAAGAGAGAAAGAAAGAGAGAAAGAAAGAAAGAGACAGGTTAGTGAACATGTCTGTCTGGAGCACACCACTTTAGAGCAATAGATCATCAACCAGACACTATCAACTGGAGCTTCATTAGTATCAACACTGAACTGGAGCTGAAAGCTAAA
>NC_088239.1:69980131-70002631 GCF_036934945.1 Oncorhynchus masou masou | reverse complement strand
AATTCTCTCTTTCTCTCTTTCTTTCTCTCTCTCGGAGGACCTGAGCCCTAGGACCATGCCTCAGGACTACCTGACATGATGACTCCCTGCTGTCCCCAGTCCACCTGGCTGTGCTGCTGCTCCAGTTTCAATTGTTCTGCCTGTGATTATTATTATTTGACCATGCTGGTCATTTATGAACATTTGAACATCTTGGCCATGTTCTGTTATAATCTCCACCCGGCACAGCCAGAAGAGGACTGGCCACCCCACATAGCCTGGTTCCTCTCTAGGTTTCTTCCTAGGTTTTGGCCTTTCTAAGGAGTTTTTCCTAGCCACCGTGCTTCTACACCTGCATTGCTTGCTGTTTGGGGTTTTAGGCTGGGTTTCTGTACAGCACTTTGAGATATCAGGGCTATATAAATACATTTGAATTTGATGAAGGGGAAGAAATGGTGTGATAGTGTTAGAGTAGGAGATGAAGGGGTAGAAATGGTGTGATAGTGTTAGAGTAGGGGACGAAGGGGTAGAAATGGTGTGATATTGTTAGAGTAGGGGACGAAGGGGTAGAAATGGTGTGATAGTGTTAGAGTAGGGGATGAAGGGGAAGAAATGGTGTGATAGTGTTTGAGTAGGGGACGAAGGGGAAGAAAGTGTGTGATAGTGTTAGAGTAGGAGATGAAGGGGAATAAATGGTGTAATATATCCCATTTAGCAGACGCTTTTGTCCAAAGCGACTTACAAGTCGGCTGGGGCCACTACTTTTACATATGGGTGGTCCCAGCGGGAATCGAACCCACGACGCTTGGCGTTGCAAGCGCCATGCTCTACCGACTGAGCCACACAGGATAGTGTTAGAGTAGGAGATGAAGGGGTAGAAATGGTGTGATAGTGTTAGAGTAGGGGATTAAGGGGTAGAAATGGTGTGATAGTGTTAGAGTAGGGGAGAAGGGGTAGAAATGGTGTGATAGTGTTAGAGTAGGGGAGAAGGGGAATAAATGGTGTGATAGTGTTAGAGTAGGAGATGAAGGGGTAGAAATGGTGTGATAGTGTTAGAGTAGGGGACGAAGGGGAACAAATGGTGTGATAGTGTTTGAGTAGGGGACGAAGGGGTAGAAATGGTGTGATAGTGTTAGAGTAGGAGATGAAGGGGTAGAAATGGTGTGATAGTGTTTGAGTAGGGGACGATCAGGGGTAGAAATGGTGTGATAGTGTTAGAGTAGGGGATGAAGGGGTAGAAATGGTGTGATAGTGTTAGAGTAGGAGATGAAGGGGTAGAAATGGTGTGATAGTGTTAGAGTAGGGGATGAAGGGGTAGAAATGGTGTGATAGTGTTAGAGTAGGGGATGAAGGGGTAGAAATGGTCTGATAGTGTTAGAGTAGGGGATGAAGGGGTAGAAATGGTGTGATAGTGTTAGAGTAGGGGAGAAGGGGTAGAAATGGTGTGATAGTGTTAGAGTAGGGGAGAAGGGGAATAAATGGTGTGATAGTGTTAGAGTAGGAGATGAAGGGGTAGAAATGGTGTGATAGTGTTAGAGTAGGGGACGAAGGGGAACAAATGGTGTGATAGTGTTTGAGTAGGGGACGAAGGGGTAGAAATGGTGTGATAGTGTTAGAGTAGGGGATGAAGGGGTAGAAATGGTGTGATAGTGTTTGAGTAGGGGACGAAGGGGTAGAAATGGTGTGATAGTGTTAGAGTAGGGGATGAAGGGGTAGAAATGGTGTGATAGTGTTAGAGTAGGAGATGAAGGGGTAGAAATGGTGTGATAGTGTTAGAGTAGGGGATGAAGGGGTAGAAATGGTGTGATAGTGTTAGAGTAGGGGATGAAGGGGTAGAAATGGTCTGATAGTGTTAGAGTAGGGGACGAAGGGGAAGAAATGGTGTGATAGTGTTAGAGTAGGGGACGAAGGGGAAGAAAGTGTGTGATAGTGTTAGAGTAGGAGATGAAGGGGAATAAATGGTGTGATAGTGTTAGAGTAGGAGATGAAGGGGTAGAAATGGTATGATAGTGTTAGAGTAGGGGATTAAGGGGTAGAAATGGTGTGATAGTGTTAGAGTAGGGGAGAAGGGGAATAAATGGTGTGATAGTGTTAGAGTAGGGGACGGAGAGAAAGTGTGTGAGGTGTACGTCAGATGCAAATGGAGTGTGTGGAGTATTTACCCACAACTACTCCACTTCGCACCGTGCCTCAGAACAGCCTTTAGCTGGGTGTTATCAGTACTTACAATGTTTCCTTTGGGTCCAGGGTGGCCATCCATTCCAGTTACACCCTGCAACACACAGTCAGATGAGATGAAGCTTCTATTTAATACATGAAGCCACACACTCAGGTGAACACAAAGAGAAAAAGGATGTGGACATGGGGAGTGCCTCAAGGATAGACTGAGATATATACACTGTAGATAGAGGCTGCAGTCATTCTGGTGCACTTTACCATATCAATTAACTTCATCAGGAAACATCATATTGGAAAAAGAGGAGATTTCCCTCAAGTCCAAATGATGTAGTGAAGTTAAGGTGGAGGACATACACAGTTTCATATCTACAGCCATAACCTTTCTTATCATCTGAAGTATGTACTGTAGATACTGGATGTGTTATTTACCTATGTACTGTAGATACTGGATGTGTTATTTACCTATGTACTGTAGATACTGGATGTGTTATTTACCTATGTACTGTAGATACTGGATGTGTTATTTACCTATGTACTGTAGATACTGGATGTGTTATTTACCTATGTACTGTAGATACTGGATGTGTTATTTACCTATGTTCTGTAGATACTGGATGTGTTATTTACCTATGTTCTGTAGATACTGGATGTGTTATTTACCTATGTACTGTAGATACTGGATGTGTTATTTACCTATGTTCTGTAGATACTGGATGTGTTATTTACCTATGTACTGTAGATACTGGATGTGTTATTGACCTATGTACTGTAGATACTGGATGTGTTATTTACCTATGTACTGTAGATACTGGATGTGTTATTGACCTATGTACTGTAGATACTGGATGTGTTATTTACCTATGTTCTGTAGATACTGGATGTGTTATTTACCTATGTACTGTAGATACTGGATGTGTTATTTACCTATGTTCTGTAGATACTGGATGTGTTATTTACCTATGTGTGTCATCAGTATTTTGTCAGTGTTGCTATGAGCAGGATAAATTCAATACAATACTGCTGAATCTCTGTCTGAACTGTGTGTGAAAGGAAAGTGTGTGTGTGTGTGTTCTAAACATACAAGGGATCCGGGAGGTCCCTGAGGTCCCTTAGGTCCCAGCAACCCACGAGGTCCCTGGAGAGAGAGAAATACATGAAAATGCCAACATCAATGTCATGATCCATTTCAAAACATAGCAAATAACTATAGAATGTTTGTTAAATGTAAATCTATGATGTTTTTAAATAATGAGAACAATGAATGAATAATGGATTTTCATCTAAAGTATACTGATGCTTCTTGAATCTCTCTTTACCATCATAGATTGATTTCACTATTCTTGATGTCTGCTGTCTTCTCTGTCTATCACACAGTGCTCTCTCAGTGCCATGACTCAGTGCTGTGACTCAGTGCTCCTTCCTCTCACATCCAGAGTATCTCAGAAAAACAGTGGTGTACCACCCCCTGGTGGTCTGTCTGAAGTACTGCACCACACAATCTGTCACTAATGATGCTCTCAGCCTTTTACTTTGTCTAACTCATTTTCTCTCTGCCTGTCTCGTTCCTCTTCTCCTTTGGGGAAATCCTGTCAGAGAGGAAGGGAAGCTTGTCTACCAGCCGTGAGGAGAGTAGACTGTGAACAAGAGGAATCTAAAGGCTTCTCACCCTGAGATTCACATATAGGGTCTAGACTACCTAGTTACTAAACCTGTGTAAAAACAAACTGTGTACATATACCATAAGCTGGACACCATGTATGGATCTGAATCTAGAACGTATATGTCAACACATGCTTTATTAAGTTGTAGTGTCACAATGACAGGGGATAGACATCATAAAAAACACTTACTGGGTCACCAGGCAGTCCCCGTGGCCCGATCTCTCCATCGTCTCCCTGGAAACAGGAGGTGACATGGTCAGAAAAGGAAGTGGGAATTTGGAGTATAGGAGAGAGGGAGAGGGAAAGGGGAGGTGTGAAAGGAGGAGAGGACAGGAATGACGTGATTGGGCCAGGTGATGGAGTGGCGTGGGGGTGTCAAAATGAGACTCATTTACATGACAGATGACAGACACTTAGATCACACACTGACTAATCACACACACACACACACACACCATACTGATGTGCTGACCTATGGACATACACACACACACACACACACACCATACTGATGTGGTGACCTATGGACATATACACACACACCATCCTGATGTGCTGACCTATGGACACACACACACACACACACACACCATACTGATGTGCTGACCTATGGACACACACACACACACCACACTGATGTGCTGACCTATGGACATACACACACACACACCATACTGATGTGCTGACCTATGGACATACACACACACACACACCATACTGATGTGCTGACCTACGGACACACAGAGTGGGGAGATGAAGAAACAGAGAGCGAAACTGGGTAGGTATGATAAGAGATAGAGGGAGGCAGGGAGAGCGAGTGGTAGTACTTACTCTCTCTCCATCCTCTCCTGTGGGTCCGGGAGGTCCATGGGGACCAGATTCACCCTAAAGGAGCAGACAGAAGATCAGTGGAACGTACACACACTGTCATACTACAATGGAGCTGAAATGACAACAACAAAGTGACTTACTCTGTGTCCCTTCTCACCAGGAAGTCCAGCCAAACCATCAAACCCTCTGTCTCCCTTGGTTCCGGTCTGACCAGGCATGCCTCTGGCTCCATCCGAACCAGCACGTCCCTGGAAAAACAGATGATTACAACACCCATCAACACTTACACCTGCTTCACCCTTTCTGAAGGGCACAATTCTTCATTGTTTTTATTTAACCTTTATGTAACCAGGCAAGACCCTTGAGGTTAGAAACCTCATTTGCAGGGGGGGCCTGGCAAGAGGTCAGCAGGAAGTAGTCTGTGTGAACATTCAACACGAGCACAATACAATACGTAAGGGATAATTAACAAAAGGCTATGCGTTCTATGGAAAATAATGAACGACATGGAACTAACCTTCCACGGAGTTGCATTTACTTCCAGGAGAACACATAGAGCCCCGAATTGATTATCCCTTTTATACCCTGGCTATAATTTAACACATTTGCCTCTATAAATGTGCTTATTTCTCAGTAGAAATGTGTTCAACATCCAACGAAGTAGCTAGCAAGTTTAATAGATAGCTACAGTAGATGCCTCTTTAACCAAACAAACTGAATTGCAAGTTTAGCTAACCAAACCAACAGTCCTAGATTGCTATTATGAAATATCTAATTCAACAATGTCAATAATGTTTTCAATTTGGCTTTTGCGTTCAAAAGCAGCTCAAACATAGAACATGTATGAATGAACTATAGCCATTGAATTCTACCGTGCTGATATACCATACGTTAAAGGGAAATAATGCACGCTCTGGAATGCTCTTCAAGCCAATCAGAAACTAGTATTCAACAATGCCATGTTTTAAAGGGCATCAAAACTACATCAAAACTATCCTAATCTGCACGCCAAACTCAAATATCCATCCAAGACTCAGATTCACACTTACCCTTCTGCCGGGCTTCCCAGAGGGTCCATGAGAACCCAATGGTCCACGGGGTCCCTGTAACAAAGAAGAAGGTTATGGAGAATCCAACAAGAAAACCCTACCACAGAACCCCAACAAAATATCCCTAACAAAAAAAACCCAAGTAAGTTGTGTTTATAGAAAGGCCTTAAACTTGGGCTGGAGATTACAGAGGAACAGTCCCAGTGGTTCTAGTGGTCTAGAAACGTCCATCCGTCTTACCTGAGGACCGGACTCTCCAGACTCTCCCTTCAGTCCAGAAACACCTGGAGAACCCTGGGAGGAGGACAAACACAATAAGGTCACAGTCGGCTCAGATCAGCGGATGAATATGATCAGGCCACAGTTCAAACACTATTAATGTTGTAGCATCTGCATTAGAATTTAATAGGATCTTATCAACTTTTAACACTATAATAAGTTATTCTCCTCAGGCTGTGTATGTGACATAGGTGTGTGTGTGTACATACTGTGTGTGTGTGTGTGAGGAGACTGAGGAAAACTTTGGTACGTACCAGAGGACCAGATCTACCTGTCAAACCCATAGGGCCAGGAGGACCACGCATCGCCAGCTGGAGAGAGGAAACAGTTAGAGAAGTACAAAATGGTGTGTGTGTCTCAAATCAAATCAAAGTTTATGTGTCACCTGCGCCGAATACAACAGGTGTAGACCTTACAGTGAAATGCTTAATTACAGGCTTTGTGTGCATATGTATGTGTGTATGCACTTTGTGTTTGTGTGTGTGTGTGTGTATGCACTTGTGTGTTTAAGCCTTACCCTAGCTTGTTGCATGATGGCTTGCATCTGGGCCTCCTGAGCAGACACCTGAGGTCCCTTCTGTCCAGAGTCTCCTCCAGAACTGAAGCGGAACTGAGGAGGAGAGCCGAACTCAGAACTCAGAACCAGACCCAACAGGTAAGGTCAGTTCAGTAGATACAGGTACATGGACAAAGATATAGAGACAGACACAGAGACAGATGAAAAGACAGACAAAGAGACAGACAAAGAGACAGACACAGAGACAGATGAAAAGACAGACAAAGAGACAGACAAAGAGACAGAGACAGAGACAAAGAGACAGAGACAGACACAGAGACAGACACAGAGACAGACAAAAAGACAGAGACAGAGACAGACAAAGAGACAGAGACAGACACAGAGACAGACACAGAGACAGACACAGAGACAGATGAAAAGACAGAGACAGACAAAGAGACAGACAAATAGACAGAGACAGAGACAGAAACAGACACAGACAAATAGACAGAGACAGATAAATAGACAGAGACAGACAAAGAGACAGACAAATAGACAGAGACAGAGACAGAAACAGACAAATAGACAGAGACAGACAAAGAGACAGACAAATAGACAGAGACAAAGAGACAGACAAATAAACAGAGACAGAAACAGACAAATAGACAGAGACAGACAAAGAGACAGACAAATAGACAGAGACAGACAAAGAGACAGACAAATAGACAGAGACAGACAAAGAGACAGAGACAGAGACAGACACAGAGACAGACAAAGAGACAGAGGCAGACAAAGAGACAGAGGCAGACAAAGAGACAGAGACAAATAGACAGAGACAGAGACAGAAACAGACAAAAAGACAGAGACAAACAAAGAGACAGAGACAGAAACAGACAAATAGACAGAGACAAACAAAGAGACAGAGACAGAGACAGAAACAGACAAATAGACAGAGGCAGACAAAGAGACAGACAAAGAGACAGACAAATCGACAGAGACAGACAAAGAGACAGAAACAGACAAATAGACAGAGGCAGACAAAGAGACAGAGACAAAGGCAGACAAAGCAAGAAGAGAGACAGTGGGTTGAGAAAATGCCAAGTCATCTTACAGGCTAGGTTACCCATTCTTCAAACAGAATGTCTAAATAAATAAATAAATAAACTATGATTGTACTGAAACAAGTTATAAAAAAAGAACTAATTCAAATTCAGGCTTGGCTTGCATTAAAACGACTAAGTTGTAAAAACCTTAGCTCATACATCAACTGCCTGGTTATGGTTCTTTTCCCATCAGAAGTTCACATGCCTATACTGGCATCTAGTGGTGAAATGTATGTAATGCAACCAGTTGGTTGATCCTATAAAGATATGTTTCTGTTTCTGTTGGTATAAATAAAAACAGACCAGTGAGGAGTGTTTGTCACCACAACCTTGTCACTATGGAAGGAAAAAATAACATTGAACACAGGTTTGCATGAAGCTGGCAAACCTTACATTTTTAAATACAGCAACATCTCTCTAGCTAGGGATTTCTTTCATAATATTTTACTCTATATTTTTCAATTGTCTATATTTTTCCCAGTGAACCTCAAAAGCACAATGTCCCTCGAGAGACTCATCATTCCTCTCACAGAAGCCAGACTATAACACAGAAATCCAACCATGCCCAGAGGAAGAGAGAGAGAGAGAGAGAGAGAGAGAGAGAGAGAATTTGAACTGTGACTAAGCAGAAACCTAGGGAACACAAATGGCATCTAACTACCAAGCACACTATTGAACTCTACACAATCAAACAATAATTGACCAATGAAATGATAAGATTTAACATCTTAACATGGCTATTGTTCACAACTATACCTAAGTTAGTTGTGTGTGTGTGTGTGGGGGGGGGGGGGGGGGGGGGGATCAGGACAAATAATGAGAAGGCAACTCAAATTAACTTTGATCAATCTTATTCAAATTTTTACATAGCAAAAAGTGATTATTTTTCATGTCGGATCCGGCCAAATGGGTCCCGGAAGAAACAGTCCAAAACGGAGAGGTGCCAGATCCTGTCAAATCAGGCACTGGGCCCATGATTTACTGGTACACCTTGACCAGACGTCTTGGCCTGACACATACAGCTTTTCCAGAAGGCTTTCTGCTCTGCTCTGCAGACTCCAGAGACTCCAGCAGGACATTTAGTCAAGTCATCACACTCAGCAGTAGGAGGACAGGCAGCAGCAGAACAAACAGAAAGGCTAGCTACTAACTTTAGCCTTTAGTTTTAGCAGCTGTGATCACAGGAAGGAGCACTTAGACCTGCTCTACTTCCTGTCTGAGGCTAGATTACTTCCTGTATGTAAGACCCATACACTCTTAGAAAAAAAGGTGCTATCTAAAACCACAAAAGGGTTCTTCGGCTGTCCCCATAGGAGAACCATTTTAAAAAACAGTTTTGGTTCCATGTAGAACCATTTTCTCAGAGTGCTCTACATAGAACCCAAAAGTGTTCTATGGACAGCCGCAAAACCCTTTTGCAACCCTCTTTTTCTAAGAGAGTAGATGTGTCATTTGGGCTGGAGTCTGGGGACAATAGGAAGGTGGGCGGCAGGGGATTGGGGGAATGGTGTATGGTAATTATCTCATCAGTAAGAAATAGGAGGAGAGAGGGGAGAGGAAGGGCAAAATCCATTGGAGAAGGTCAGAGGGGAGGGACTTCTGGCTTTCTCATCCAATGGGTTTTGAGAAGGCGACAAGGAGAAAGAACGCAAGAAGTATGCAATTGAGACCTTCCCAGAGAGCGAGTCTAAATGACAGCAGAACCACAGCTTCCTACAGCTTCCACTAGGAGGTGCTAGAGTGCTTATTGACTGGTTTCCACCACAGCATTCTCTGATTGGATTATCTGGAGCAAGACCAGAGAGGAAGAGTGTTTGATTCAGGAGGAGACTACCTCCCTGCATTCCACTTGCTAACATAACAGAGATCTCTAACCTCCTCTGACACAGTCAGGGAAACACACATCACAACAGGTCAGGACACTGTGACCCAAACCATACAGAACTCTGATCTGATATCAACAGCACTCTATGAATCAAAGGGTGAAATAATGCAACCAAGAGAAGGGAGGATTAGCCTTGTCTGAAGTAATACTGACGAACCTAACAAATATGTTGAAGTGCTATGACAATAGATTGAGGATAGCATTACAGAAGGGGCAAGATTAGGATGGACGTTTAAAAAGAAAGCCTTCCAGAAGATAAATGCATGCACAATAGCCAATAGGTACATTTAGAAACATACACATGTGCATAAACATAGTCATCTGTCATCTGAGAAAACATATGGAATGCAAGTCTAACATGCAACAGAATATTAGATGTACCCATTCAATATGTATTCTGTTCTAGATATAGATCTGTATATTCTAGAATTGTCATATAATGTTATTTACTTACAGACAGCATGAGGTCATCATTCTAGATGAGTGTATTCTAGAACTATAGTATTACAATATTTACTTACAGGCAGCATCAGGACAGTCCCTGGAGGTCCTGGCAGACCATCAGCACCAGGAAGACCAGCACGACCATTAGGACCCTGAGAGAGAGGGAGAGAGAGAGAGAGGAAGAGAGAAAGAGAGAAAGAGAGAAAGAGAGAGAGACAGACAGACAGACAGACAGACAGACAGACAGACAGACAGACAGACAGACAGACAGACGGAGAGGGAGAGAGAAGAGTACATTTACTCAAACAAGGTCAATTATGCCACGAATACAAGTCTTGTCAGGTAAAAAAAATAACTTGTACAGGTGTTCTACCATGTTTTGGGGAGTGGTGGTGACTAATTGATACCTTGCTGTATATCAACAGCTTGATGTATACAGTGAGGGGGAAAAGTATTTGATCCCCTGCTGATTTTGTACGTTTTCCCACTGACAAAGAAATTATCAGTCTATCATTTTAATGGTAGGTTTATTTGAACAGTGAGAGACAGAATAACAACAAAGAAATCCAGAAAAACGCATGTCAAAACTGTTATAAATTGATTTGCATTTTAATGAGGGAAATATGTATTTGACCCCCTCTCAATCAGAAAGATTTCTGGCTCCCAGGTGTATTTAATACAGGTAACGAGCTGAGATTAGGAGCACACTCTTAAAGGGAGTGCTCCTAATCTCAGTTTGTTACCTGTGTAAAAGACACCTGTCCACAGAAGCAATCAATCAATCAGATTCCAAACCAAATGGCCAAGACCAAAGAGCTCTCCAAGGATGTCAGGGACAAGATTGTAGACCTACACAAGGCTAGAATGGGCTACAAGACCATCGCCAAGCAGCTTGGTGAGAAGGTGACAACAGTTGGTGAGATTATTAGCAAATGGAAGAAACACAAAATAACTGTCAATCTCCCTCAGCCTGGGGCACCATGCAAGATCTCACCTCGTGGAGTTGCAATGATCATGAGAACGGTGAGGAATCAGCCCAGAACTACACGGGAGGATCTTGTCAATGATCTCAAGGCAACTGGGACCATAGTCACCAAGAAAACAATTGGTAACACACTGCGCGGTGAAGGACTGAAATCCTGCAGCGCCCGCAAGGTCCCCCTGCTCAAGAAAGCACATATACATGCCCATCTGAAGTTTGCCAATGAACATCTGAATGATTCAGAGGACAACTGGGTGAAAGTGTTGTGGTCAGATGAGACCACAATGCAGCTCTTTGGCATCAACTCAACTCGCCATGTTTGGAGGAGGAGGAATGCTGCCTACGACCCTAAGAAACACCATCCCCACCGTCAAACATGGAGGTGGAAACATTATGCTTTGGAGGGGGGGGTTTCTGCTAAGGGGACAGGACAACTTCACCGCATCAAAGGGACGATGGACGGGGCCATGTACCGTCAAATCTTGGGTGGGAAACTCCTTCCCTCAGCCAGGGCATTGAAAATGGGTCGTGGATGGGTATTCTAGCATGACAATGACCCCAAACACACGGCCAAGGCAACAAAGGAGTGACTCAAGAATAAGCACAGTAAGGTCCTGGAGTGGCCTAGCCAGTCTCCAGTCCTTAATACCATAGAACATCTGTGGAGGGAGCTGAAGGTTTGAGTTGCCAAACGTCAGCCTCAAAACCTTAATGACTTGGAGAAGAGCTGCAAAGAGGAGTGGGACAAAATCCCTCCTGAGTGTGCAAACCTGGTGGCTAACTATGAGAAATGTATGACCTCTGTGATTGCCAACAAGGGGTTTGCCAACAAGTACTAAGTCATGTTTTGCAGAGGGGGTCAAATACTTATTTCCTTCATTAAAATGCAAATCAATTTATAACATTTTTGACATGCGTTTTTCTGGATTTTTTTGTTGTTATTCTGTCTCTCACTGTTCAAATAAATCCACCATTAAATTTATAGACTGATAATTTCTTTGTCAGTGGGCAAACGTACAAAATCAGCAGGGGATCAAATACTTTTTTCCCCTCACTGTACCTTGTGGTTGTGTTGAAACAATGGCTATGTGATGTGTTGGTGGTGGTTGGCATGTGACTGGTATTTTCCATTTATTTATTTGTCTGTGTGTTTTATTTGTTGTGGGTGCTTGTTTCTCACCCTTTCTCCTGCGTCTCCGTGGCTGCCTGGGGGCCCGGAGGAACCTGGGGGTCCAGGGAGACCCTGTACACAACAATACATATTATCAGAGACTGAGGACTGCACACACACACACAGACACCCACATACACACACACAGACACATAGACACCCACACACACACACAGACACTCACATAAACACACACACACGTGCACACTCTCACACACACAGACACTCACATAAACTCACACATGCGGGCACATGCTCACACACACACAGACACCCACATACACACACACACACACACAGCCACTCACACACACACACACACGCGCTCACACACAAAACAAAATGCAACTCAGGCAAACTTGCATAACAGTTGTATGCGGAAACATAAGAGAGAGAACAAGAGAGCAATGCATGAGGAAATATGGGCAGGCAGTCTGTTAGATGATACATTTCAACTGGGGCCCGTTTCTCTGTTTCTGCTGTCTGTATTCTGTCTCTAAATGTTGTCTATCACTAGCAGCACCATATCACCACGTCAAGTATTTGTAAATGTTCTTAACGAATGAAGGTGACTCTGATTCTTGCAGTCAAATAGCGTACA
The DNA here is from genome assembly GCF_036934945.1 of Oncorhynchus masou masou. Taxonomy (NCBI): domain Eukaryota; kingdom Metazoa; phylum Chordata; class Actinopteri; order Salmoniformes; family Salmonidae; genus Oncorhynchus; species Oncorhynchus masou. The sequence goes on along the minus strand of NC_088239.1, from coordinate 69,989,972 downwards.
AGAGCGTGCATATAGGTAAATAAATAAATACTAACTGATCTGAGGACCTCTGTGTAACTGTCTCTCTAGGGCAAGTGGTGTGTTGTGCTGTTACTATTCGTATTGCTAAATATCAGCAATGGCAACTGGGTTACAGTTTAATTCTCTCTTAAAACACTAGTCATTTCAAGATGAACAGTGGAGGATACACAATATTCCTAACCCAGAGACAGACCAGATAGAACATAGGGCTGAAACAGTGTCAGAAGGCTGTCATCTTCCACTGAAATCATAAGAGACTGGATGAGAGAGAAAGAGAGAAAGAGAGAGAAAGAGAGAGCGAGAGAGAGAGAGAGAGAGAAAGAGAGAGAAAGAGAGAGAAGAGAGAGAGAGAGAGAGAGAGAGAGAAGAGAGAGAGAGAGAGAGAGAGAGAGAGAGAGAGAGAGAGAGAGGGACTTACTGTTGGGCCTTCCGGACCAGGCGGACCCTCCACCAGCATTCCCTGAAACATACAAACACATTAGAGAGATGGATGGCTGCAGCCTGTAGAGTATGCAGCATCACCACTGACACTATGACTCTTTGTTTGTATGTGTGTGTGTGTGTGTGTGTGTGTGTGTGTGTGTGTGTGTGTGTGTGTGTGTGTGTGTGTGTGTGTGTGTGTGTGTGTGTGTGTGTGTGTGTGTGTGTGTGTGTGTGTGTGTGCATTCGTGCGTGCGTGTGTGTGTATGACCGTGGGTGTGAGTGCAACCCTGCGTATACATTAATTCATATGAATGCATCTCTTCAGTACATGTGCATATAATTTATATACGTGTCCGGACATATCCTGCATATCTACTCTCCATCCAGGGGAGTATTTGGTGATTTAATATAAATTCCTGCCTGTCATTTCATTTAGTGCTTCACGTTAATCTGTGAGGAACAGGCAGAGGGTGAATAACGATCAGGACAAAGGCAGGAGACTGGTGGAATATGTTCAACATGGAACAGGGGACTATGGGCAATAAGAAACACAAGTCATTTTATAGTTATAATAATATGATATATTTCATTTAACAGACACTTTTATCCTCAGCGACATACTGTCATGTCACTCCCTGTCTCTCTGAACATGACCCTTATCCTCTGCTAATACATCAAAACAACATATCTCTGTCTCTGTCAGTCTCTGTCAGTCTCTGTAGTGTGTACACATTAACACTCACAGATGGGTTGAAACATCACATACAGTGGCTTGCGAAAGTATTCACCCACCTTGGCATTATTCCTATTTTATTGCCTTACAAAAAAATATATTTTAAATCCAGGTTGTATCATTTGATTTACACAACATGCCTACCACTTTGAAGATGCAAAATATTTTCTATTGTGAAACAAACATAAGACCAAAAAAATGGAAAACTTGAGCACGTATAACTATATCCCCCCCCTAAAGTCAATAATTTGTAGAGACACCTTTGCAGCAATTACAGCTGCAAGTCTCTTAGGGTATGTCTCTATTAAGCGTGCCACATCTAGCCACTGAGATTTTTGCCCACTCTTCAAGGCAAAACTACTTCAGCTCCTTCAAGTTGGATGGGTTCCGCTGGTGTACAGCAATCTTTAAGTCATACCACAGATTCTCAATTCGCTTTGACTAGGCCATTCCAAGACATTTAAATGTTTCCCCTTAAACCTGTTGCATTAGCAGAATGTTTAGGGTCATTGTCCTGCTGGAAGGTGAACCTCCGTCCCAGTCTCAAATCTCTGAAAGACTGAAACAGGTTTCCCTCAAGAAGTTCCCTGTATTTAGCGCCATCCATCATTCCTTCAATTCTGACCAGTTTCCAGTCCCTGCTGATGAAAAACATCCCCACAGCATGATGCTGCCACCACCATGCTTCACTGTGGGGATGGTGTTCTCAGGGTGATGAGAGGTGTTGGGTTTGCGCCAGACATAGCGTTTTCCTTGACGGCCAAAAAGCTCAATTTTAGTCTCATCTGACCAGAGTACCTTCTTTCATATGTTTGGGGAGTCTCACACATGCCTTTTGGTGAACACCAAATGTATTTGCTTATTTTTTTCTTTAAGCAATGGCTTTTTTGTCCAATCTTCCGTAAAGCCCAGCTCTGTGGAGTGTACGGCTTAAAGTGGTCCTATGGACAGATACTCCAATCTCCGCTGTAAAGCTTTGCAGCTCCTTCAGGGTAGCCTAGTGGTTAGAGCGTTGGACTAGTAACCGGAAGGTTGCAAGTTCAATTCCCCGAGCTGACAAGGTACAAATCTGTCATTCTGCCCCTGAACAGGCAGTTAACCCACTGTTCCTAGGCTGTCATTGTAAATAAGAATTTGTTATTAACTGACTTGCCTAGTTAAATAAAGGTAAAATAAAAAAATCTTTGGTCTCTTTGTTGCCTCTCTGATTAATGCCCTTCTTGCCTGGTCCATGAGTTTTGGTGGGCAGCCCTCTCTTGGCAGGTTTGTTGTGGTGCCATGTTCTTTCAATTTTTTTATAATGGATTTAATGGTGCTCCGTGGGATGTTCAAAGTTTCTGATATTTTTTATAACCCATCCCTGATCTGTACTTCTCCACAACTTTGTCCCTGACCTGTTAGGAGAGCTCCTTGGTCTTCATGGTGCAGCTTGCTTGGTGGTTCCCCTTGCTTAGTGGTGTTGCAGACCCTGGGGCCTTTCAGAACAGGTGTATATATACTGAGATCATGTGACAGATCATGTGACACTTAAATTGCACACAGGTGGACTTTATTTAACTAATTATGTGACATATGAAGGTAATTGGTTGCTTGCACCATATCTTATTTAGGTGTTTCATAGCAAAGGGCGTGAATACATTGGCACGCACCAATTTTTCCGTTTTTTATTTTGGGAAATTTTTTGAAACTAGTAATTTTTTTCATTTCACTAATTTGGACTATTTTGTGTATGTCCATTACATGAAATCCAAATAAAAATCTATTTAAATTACAGGTTGCAATGCAACAAAATAGAAAAAACACCAAAGGGGATAAATCTTCTACAAGCCAGAACCAACTAAATATTCTACAAGCCAGGTCTTTAACATTCCAGAGCCATACCCGGGTCGTTGACATTCCCAGAGCCATACGCGGGTCTTTGACATTCCCAGAGCCATACCTGGGTCTTTTACATTCCCAGTCCCATACCTGGGTGTTTTACATTCCCAGTCCCATACCTGGGTGTTTTACATTCCCAGTCCCATACCTGGGTCTTTTACATTCCCAGTCCCATACCTGGGTCTTTAACATTCCCAGACCCATACCTGGGTCTTTAACATTCCCAGAGCCATACCTGGGTTTTTGTTTGATGTGTGTTTATGGATAAGTGTGTGAGGTCACGTCACACTTTGCCTATAGTATAGTGCATTCAGAAAGTACTCAGACCCCTTGACGTTTTCCACATTTGGTTACGTTACAGCCTTATTCTAAAATGGATTGAAAAGATTGAAAATTCATCAATCTGCACACAATACCTCATAGCGACAAAGCGAAAACAGTTAAAAAAAATGTTTTGCAAAGTTATTACAAATAAAAAACTGAAATAACTTATTTACATAAGTATTCAGACCCTTTGCTAAGAGACTCAACATTGAGCTCAGGTACATCCTGTTTCTATTGAGCCTCCTTGAGATGTTTCTACAACTTGATTGGAGTCCACCTGTGGTAAATTCTATTGATTGGACATGATTTGGATAGGCACACACCTGTCTATATGAGTTCCCACAGTTTATAGTGCTTGTAAGAGCAAAAACCAAGCCATGAGGTCGAATGAATTGTCTGTAGAGCTCCGAGTGAGGATTGTGTCAAGGCACAGATCTGGGGAAGGGTACCAAAACATTTCTGCAGCATTGAAGGTCCCCAATAACACAATGGCCTCCATCATTCTTAAATATAAGAAGTTTGGAACCATCAAAACTCTTCATAGAGCTGGCCGCCCGGGCCTAACTGAGCAATCGGGGGAGAAGGGCCTTGGTCAGGGAGGTGACCAAGAACCAGATGGTCACTCTGACAGAGCTCTAGAGTTCCTCTGTGGAGATGGGAAAACCTTCCAGAAGAACAACAGTCTCTGCAGCACATGACAGCCACTTGGAGTTTGGTAAAAGGCACCTAAAGGACTCTCAGATCATGAGAAACAAGATGCTCTGGTCTGATGACACCAAGATTGAACTCTTTGGCCTGAATGTCAAGCGTCACATCTGGAGGAAATCTTGCACCATCCCTACGGTGAAGTATGGTGGTGGCTGCATTATGCTGTGGGGATGTTATTGAGCGGCAGGGACTGGGAGACTAGTCTTGATTGAGGGAAAGATTAACCTTAGCAAAGTACAGAGAGATCCTTGATGAAAACCTTCTTCAGAGCGCTCAGGACGTCAGACTGGGGCGAAGGCCATGACCTGGAGACACGAGGTGGCGCACAATTGCCTCAGCGTCGTCCGGGTTAGGGAAGGGTTTGCCCGGCCAGGACGTCCTTGTCCCATCACGCGGGAAGGGTGCATGCCCGCTGACTTCGGTCACCAGTTATTTACGATGTTTCCTCCGACACATTGGTGCAGCTGGCATTGGGTTAAGCGATCAATGTGTCAAGAAGCAGTGCGGCATAGCAGTGTCATGTTTACAGAGGACACATGGCTCTTGACCTTCGCCTCCCCCGAGTCCATGCGGGAGTTGCAGAGATGGGACAAGACTGTAACTACCAATTGGGGCGAAAAAGTGGTAAAAAAAAGTAAACCCAAAAATCATGTTTTTATGGGGTATTGTGTGTAGACTGATGAGGGGAAAATACTATTTCATCCATTTTAGAATAAGGCTGTAACATAACAAAATGTGGAAAAAGTCCAGGGGAATGAATACTTTCCGAATGCACTGTAAGTCTGTCTGTCAAACAGTGGTCCTGTGTAGATGTATGGACTCAGGCTTAGAGTGACTGATCACAGCAGTAAACAGATAGAGGAGTGTGTGTGTGTGTGTAGTGTGTGAGTGTGTGCGTGCATGCGTGTGGCCATGCGTCCATGGTGTGTGTGGTGAGTATGTGTGTGGTATGGGTGTGGTATGGGTGGGTTGGATGGGACTGGCAGGGGGATGGGGGTTGTCGTCACTGCAGACAAATGGGGATTGGACTGAAAGGAGGGAGCTCTGCTCCTTGTTTATTTACAATGTGAACAAGATGGACGACTCACAGGCTCATTCTGGGTGGTAAAGCACACGCACATACAGTTGAGCCCAGTGACATTTGTTTATAGGGAGACAGCTGTGGTTCTGTGACTCAGGTCAGATTGAGGTATTGAACTCGTATGCTTTGGATCATAACATAGGAATTGGCTACCAGTGATGACATTGGCATATCAGGTATAGCCATGGCTTTAGCTCTGCAAGTCAACACCATCCCCTGATGAATGTGGAGTGCTGGAGTAAAACTCCCAAGTAGGGACTGGCTATTTTCCATCTGTGAGATCTTTAGATCACTGGGAGGTGGGGAAGTCTTTGGGAGATTTCCTCTGTCTTCTCCCCCTCTCTCGCTTTCTCTTCCCTCCCTTTCCCAGCTGCACTCTCCCTGGTCAGTGTTTATGCTAGCCCAGTGTGTTTACACTCCAGATGATCATTCATTTTCCTCTATGTATCCATACTCCAAATGTTCAACCTTTGGACCAGAGGTGGCCTTGCTGCAGGACACAGCAGTGGATACAGAGACCAATGTGTTATACTGCATCATGTGATTTATATGATTGTCAGTCAGTGGTGTGTGATGACTCATGGCTTGGTTTTGAAATAATCATACACACAATCACGCAGACACACATGTGAAACACACACTCACACTCACACAGACACACACATGTGAAACACACACTCACACTCACACAGACACACGTATGTGAAACACACCCACACACACGTTGGATAAATTATACTCACAGGCTCAATGATAGCAGGTTCTCCCTTCTGTCCCTTCTCTCCCCGAGACCCATCAACCTGCAAATTACATCAACATTACCATCATCATCATAGTCTATCGCCAACATCATAATCATATCACCACCACTACCATCATCACCACAACCACCACCATCACCACCACCATCATCACCATCACCATCATCATCATCACCACCACCACAATCACCATCATCACAATAGTCTATCGCCGACATCATAATCATATCACCACCACTACCATCATCACCACAACCACCACCATCACCACCATCACCACCACCACCATCACCATCATCACCACCACCATCATCACAATAGTCTACTGCCGACATCATAATCATTATCACCACCACAATCATCACCAGCACCATCACCAGCACCATCATCATCATCATCACCACCACCACAATCATCATCATCACCACCACCACCACCACCATCATCATCGTTACCACTATCATCATCATCATCACCACCACCATCATCATCATCTCCACCACCACCATCGTTACCATAACCTCCATCATCATCATCATTAGCACCACCACCACCATCATCATCAGTGTATCGCCACCATCACCATCATCACCACCATCATTATCATCACCACCACCATCATCATCACCACCACCATCATCAATATCAGCACCACCATCATCATTATCATAGTATATCGCCGGCATCACCATCATCATCAGCACCACCATCATCATTATCATCACTACAATTTTGATTATTATCATTATCATCATGATTACCATCACCATCATCGTCCTTACCTGTCCGTAGTACTCGTCTGTCTCGGCTGGCAGCACCTTCTCCTCCTGTCCACCGTAGTCCAGGTCTCCATAACCATAGTCTGCGTCCCCATACTCAGAGATGGACTCCTCTTTGAACCGATCACCCTCCAGATCAGTGTAGTCCCCCTCAATAGCCACACCCTGGCCTCCGGCTCCCGTAGCAACCGAATCCCCAGCTCCAGCTCCTGCTCTTGCCGTCCCACCTCCGGCGCTGGCAGATCCTCCTACAGAGACGGAACCGCCCCCGACGGAAACGGAACCACCACCAACGGAACCTCCACCTCCACCAACGGAAACGGAACCACCCCCAACGGAAACAGAACCGCCCCCAACGGAAACAGAACCGCCTCCAACGGAAACAGAACCGCCCCCGACCGATACAGATCCACCTCCACCACCAGTACCGATTTCGACAGTACTGCTGGTTCTGCTGTCATGGCCACCGCCACCGATGCTGTACTCCTCTCCCTCTCCATAGGACAGATCATAACCCTCACCATAGTTGTCATTGTAGCCTGTTCCAGCCTGAGAGACCAGAGAGGAAAGGACAGGGACAGTGAGTCAATGGGACACACTGAGTGATGATAAGATGTTATGTGACACATTCCAGATACAACATCTAACTGGTAAAACATAGGGCATTACCACACAAGCACACAACAACAGTTTGTAACTCACCGAGGTCTTGTTGCGTGTGATGGTGACTCCTCCACTACTGGTGATGACCTTCTCAAACTCTGTCCCCGTGCCCAGGTCAAACTTTGACCCCAACCCCAGGTCCAGCTCCACCCCTGCGCCGGTCCCCGTGCTTGAGCTGCTGATGGTGACCCTGCGACTGGCGTCGGGCGAGGCCGTGGACTCGTCGTAGTATGATTCGTAGTTCCCATAACTATCTGTGTCATAGCCGTCGTAAGGGCTTGTCTCTTCCCCGTAGGCCTCCTCGCCGGCGGCTCCGGCTCCTGCTGCAGCAGAGGCGCTGCCGGTAGATACGGAGGTCAACACTCTGCCCTCGACTCCCTGACTGGCTGTATCCCTGACTGATGACACCACCTCTTTGACTGAGGTGACCACACGGCCGCTCTCTGGCACGGACACCTGGAGAGGAGGACAACACAATGTCAGGAGGACAAACTGTAGCCTATACAACACTTTTGATGAATTGTTTTCATTTACAGTAACTTTAATTTAAAGTCATTGAGATAAAGAATAGCTTTTCAAAGGGCGACCTGACCAAGATGTCATTCAAAACTGACATTGGAACATACTCAGCATCAACAGCAATCACTACATTATAAAACAAGGTATGGGATGGGGAGAGGGTGACAAGTCCTACCCCACTGGAGATAGACGGTAGTCTTTTAAAAGGACAGGGGACATGGGACAGAAAGGGGACAGTACCTTTACGTCTTCCGTGGCAGGTCCAGCTTGTTCGTCAGTCTCAGTCTCGGAGGTGGACTCGGAAGGTTTCCCATCCATGTCCTCATAGTAAGGATACTCATAGTAATAGCTGTCCTCTTCTGTGTTCTATACAATACAGGGAATTATGAAACGGTTAGTTCCCGCCAAGCAATCGGATTGGTCAAAAGTGCATTCCAGCTGTGGTGTTATTGAGCGCAACACCACAGCTAGTCATGCGTTATCGAAAAATGATCGAATCACTTTATGATCACTCCACTAACAGTAATGGTTGACCAGAAAGTTATTCTTTCATAGTTCTTGCTTTCTGTGTAAAACCGTTTCATATACGCAATAATATACTTGAGGGTGTGAGTTATGGTGATTATTGGCTGACAGAACTCACGTCTTCCTAGCGACCACATCATGTCGTTCCAATAATCCCCATAACACATCCCCTCTGGTATATTATTGATTTAATGGCTGATGGTTGATGGTTGAAAATGACAGTAATAAGAGAGGAGGGTGTGTGTGTGTGAGAGAGAGAGAGAGAGAGAGAGAGAGAGAGAGAGAGAAAGACAAAGAATGAGAGAGAGAGAGACAGAGAGACAGAGTAAGAGAGAGAGACAGAGTAAGAGAGAGAGAGAGAGAGAGAGAGAGAGAAAGACAGAGAGAGAGAGAGAGAGAGAGAGAGAAAGACACAGAGAGAGAGAGAGACAGAGTTAGAGAGAGAGAAAGACAAAGAAAGAGAGAGAAAGACAGAGAGAAAAAGACAGAGAGAAAGACAGAGAGAGAGAGACAGAGTAAGAGAGTGAGAGACAGGCAAAGAAAGAGAGAGAAAGAAAAACATTTCTTTGTACTGTAAGACAACAGATAGGGTCCTCCTCTGTGCTCTATACATACAGGGAAATGGATAATGGTTGATGGTTGAAATGACATACACATAATGATGAGAGAGAGAGAGAGAGAGAGAGAGAGAGAGAGAGATATTAGACAACAGACAGAGAAAGAGAGAAAGAAAGACATTGCTTTGTACTCTATGAAAACAGCCTAACATTATGATAACAATCAGATGTGTCTGATATTGGGATGATGTCACAGGAGGTTTGTGGCACCTTAATTGCGGAGGCAATGGCCGGCTCATGGCAATGGCTGAAGCGGAATTAGTGGAAGGGTATCAATATCACATGGTTTCAACATGGTTCAACATGGCCTCCAATGGATGAATCCCCAACAAAAGGTGGGCTGAGTCTGAATCTGATCAGAAATCAGGCCAAGAATGTCAAACCTACCTGACCCATTCTGTGGGGAGGGGGGGGGGGTAGTGAAGTGGTACGAAGGTAGATCTGTAGTGAAGGTTTTTAAGAAGGGTGGATCGGCAGGGGTGGGGGGCACTTCCATTTTATGCTTACTTACTTTACTTGCTTATGGAGGTACAATGCACAGAAAGATGGCGTGCCATAGAGTAGCTCTCTGTCATAGAGCTCATCCTCATCGTGTACTGAGGGGAGAGAGGCACTAGTTGCTTCAGTCATTCTGAAGTTTTTCTTTTCTGTGAGGTCTGCTCCATATTAGCCCTACTATTGGAACCAGATTATGAACAAACCCAAAACAGGTCTGAAACATGTTTGAGGTATGTGTTTGTGACAGTTACGTTTGACTCTGGTTTGGCTGTAGTTCTACTATGGTACTGCTACTACGGTTCTACTATGTC